>NW_027291167.1:0-1559 GCF_016086655.4 Lepeophtheirus salmonis | reverse complement strand
TTATGAATTAACAAACTAAATTTTTATATTTTCATTCATTACTCATCTATTTTTTTATTCTTATACGATAACCTCTCATTATCTATAGTTATTTAAATTATTTAATTTTTTTACAATTATAAAAATAAAAGTAAAAGGATTTAATTAACAGTTATATAATTTTAAACGTTTATTTATAATAATAAAGAGTAATCTTAAAATAATATGATAATAACATTATAATGTATTAAAAAAAATAAATAATTTATTCATAATATTTTTTTAATTGATTTTTTAAAAATTTTTTAGTTATAGAATCTTCAAAAACTTCTACTATGTTATTATCATCGTTGATAGTTAATATTTGACCTATTTTTTCTTCATAAAATGTATCAAATTTGTTTTTCTTTGTTTTTATATTAGTATCGAACTCCCTTTTTATTAGAACCAATTCTCCAGGTTCAAATTTCACATTTTTAATTAAATTTTTAGAATTCCTATCCATTCTTTTATAATAGTTATCATTATCTATTACTTCTATTTTTTTGTCTTCAATTATGATATCTTCCTCATTATCTACACCTTTTAAACACGTATTATATCTTAAAGTATTCATAAAAAGTGTAAATGGTGATTTTTCTTTCCCTCATGAATACTGATATTATATGAATAGACTACATTTAATAGCTTATCAATCCAAACTTTTTTAAAGTATTTTCATTTGTTATAAATTTATTTAACCACCTAGTAATTGTTTGGTTGGCTCTTTCTACTTGTCCATTTGATTGAGGATGTCTTGGTCTAGAATTTTTAATAACCACGTGATTATCATTAAAGAATTTTTCAACTAGATTATTTTTAAATTCTAAACCGTTATCATATTGCATTATTCTTGGAAATCCATAAGTTTGAAAAATTTCCTTCACATTTTCTAAAACTTCTTCCTTTTTTTTTTGGATTTTAGTTTTCTAGCCATTATAAACGATGAATATACATCAATCATATTTAATATATATCTATATCCACTGTTGAAAGTTTCATATTTAGATAGATCAACCAAGTCCATCTGATATCTTTCTCTAGGTCTAAAAGCTTTAATATGAATCATTTGGATTGATTCTTTAAGAGGGTTTATTTTAGAACAAGAAGAACATCTTCTAACCGATTCTCTTATTAGGCTTCTTTTAATTTTAAAATATTTAGAGTTTAAAAATAACTCTAATTTGTTTATTCCATAATTATATTTGGAATGCTCGTATTCAATAACATCACTCATTTTGCTGATATTTTCAAAATGAATGACTATTTTATTGTTATCATCATCCTCTCTTTTGAATAGATTGTCTTCCCTCGCAAAAAAATATTGACATTTATCAATAAATCTCATTCTTTGAGCTCTATTTATTGCTGACGGAATATCTTGATTTTCTACATAATTAAGAATATTATTATATTCTTGCTCATTCTTTACAATATTTTTAGTAATCATGCAAGTTTAGTTTAGAAAAAATTATAAAAAGATAGATTATTAGATTTATTAAATTTTTACTTAAATAAAATATAATGAAATTATAAATATA
>NW_027291166.1:0-1958 GCF_016086655.4 Lepeophtheirus salmonis | reverse complement strand
CAAGTCGTGAGCAAACACCTTTAAGATAGAGTACCTTGGTTAATGGTAGTTATTGAATAGTAATTTTTCCTATGTTTTATATTTATATATATATATATATTTTTTTTTTAAATTTAATATTTTTATGATTTAATTCCATAAAATTAGTCATATACGTAATTTTTTAGTATATAAGAATAAGTGAGCAAAAAAAAATACGAAGTTAGTTAGATAAAATCAATGAAGAGCATAGAATAAAACAAACCTGCGCATATTTGCGCACTTTTCAAGATAAGGATTTTGCTTCAGAGTTAACGAAATATTCTCCTCCTCCAGCCAATCAACCAACACGAACGCGTACGTACGCTTATGTAACATTAAAATTTATGTCAGCCCAGTGACCCATTCTTGTCATTACTTGGTAAAAACTTTGGTATATTTTATCCAAGTGTGTAATTATAAGTCGTTAAAACGGATATATATAATCTGTTTTTTAGAATATATAATAAGAAAACAATTATGGAAATTAAACTTAGTAAGACTTCTGTTATTGTGTATAGTAAAGTAATATGATATTAATACCATAAATTCCCAATCCCTATAATATTTAATGGTATATTAAAATAAATAATAATAAAGTAAAAATCTACTTATCATACTATTATTGTCAAAGGGAAGAAGATCTCATTGAAATCAAACAACCTTGTTCTCACCTATGTTAGATGGAAAAGTAATTAATGTCCACACAATCATGAAATATATGGGGAGAAAAACCTTTTTGCTGCTAAAGAAAGAAGAAAAAAACAATTCAACAAGAATTAAAAAAAAACAATCAAGCTAAATAATGAATCAACCAGGAGTGGGAAGAGAAACTAATAATGATGGCAATACTGCACGAAGGAGCCTTTCAAAATTTACCAAAATTTGCTGAAATTGTTTAAGTTTTCATTGAAAGACTACACTATTCTTCAAGTGATATGTGCAACCACTCCTATTAATGTGGATAAATTTCATAATTATACTATCGAAATGGTCGAAATTTATGTCAATCTACATATACAATTGTTTAAGCATTAAGTAAATAAATTAAAAAATTCCAGACTTAATCACTCAAGAAAATTATAAAGGATTAACATCCTAACAGATCAGATTCATCATCTTCTGATAAGCAGTGACCCCTTAATATATCACCTTGGAAAACATAATTATAAAGTAAATAAACAAGAGTTATCAACAGATGCTAAATCATTATTGTATATATATACGTGTTGCTTGGGCCTAGGAGGGAGTAGGAAATCACATTGAGAATGGTAAATGTAATTTTCCTTAATGTTTACTTTAAAAAACATTGAATTATAAACTTCAAATAACATACCAACAAATATACATGAAAAAAATTGGTCTTGATGAGAAGTCTATCTTTTATTTTTCAATACATTTTTAAATCAAAATTTGAGATGAAAATTACAAATAACAGTTTGAATTAATTTGCAAAAAATGTCGTAAAACATTGAAAAATTCACGTTTGACGAAACATAACAAAATGAAAAAATTGAAAAATTATTCAAAAAAGGACAGATATTTCAGTTTAACATCAACTTTTATGCCCCAAATGTATATGCAAACAAATTTCCACAAACTTTATTTAATCTACAAATCCAATATTCCAATGGAAATATATTTTTTGGACTTGGAAAAAAAAAAATTTCAAATTTTTGACCGATTTCTTATTTTGCCATTAACTTTATTGATTTTGAATAAATTTAGAAAATATAGTTATTCTTATAGTGTTTTTTAAACGCCAGTTACTGATTTGTAACTCAAGCCTTTATCTAGTCTCATTGATCTCCAACAAACAGCTTTTGTATTTTGGTTATACAGTATGTCCAAAAATTGATGGTGGCATTAAAAATATTCGTTTTATAGTAAAAAAATATTTTTGGTCGGAACAAAATGAAATTTGGCAGATACAATCATTT
>NW_027291165.1:0-1843 GCF_016086655.4 Lepeophtheirus salmonis | reverse complement strand
AACATCTTAGGAAAAAGAAAGTTCACTCTGCAGTTTACTAACTCCAAAAAAACGGACGAACTAAAAAAATAGACCCGATTTTCATTTGTAGTTATTATCATGACATTGAAATTGTAAATCATATTAGTATCATATTGTCTATTATTTAATATACCACATAAAAATTAGGATCCCTCAAAAATACAAAATCGAACAGAAATCCTTTGATATGCACTTTTTTATATAAAATTTATATAAATTTCAAAATAAAACATGGAATATTTGATTATAAAATAAATTTTGATATTCCTCATTACTAGACATAGGATTTTTGTGCGATCGCTCAATCGCTCAAAAATGTCTCATTTTGCCTTTTTATATTTGAAAATGACTAATTTTTCTAAGCCTTTATGAAATAAAAATAGAAAGTTTGGGTTCTAGTTTGATTACACTACATCTTTTGATGATACTTTTAAGGGAAATCTATCTGCCAAAACCCTCCTAAAATACGTATAGGATCAAATAGGATTATGATTACATGATCGGATATGTGAGGGAGCCGAAAACATCCAATTAGGGAAAGGATAAATTTGGCACAAAATTGACTGTTGAATAATCCCCATTGAATCTAGAAACAAATAAGAAAAATATTTTTGCACCAAAGTACCAAATCCGGATCTCCCATTTTTGCAAAAGTTTGGACGTAATATCAGTCGTGGAGATGAGGAGACCCCTCCAGTTAACAAGACTCCTGACAATCTCCCTAATTTTAAATTTCCTTCAACCACTATCTAATGGGACATCTTTTAATATGTTTTTTAACTACCGATACTGTTCAAAGGCAAAAATTAACGGAAGAATATTTGTTTAAAATCTTGATTTGTTGATCAAATATACAAATAATTTTATGAATAAATTATGATTAATATAAACCAACAACAATTTTGTTGCTTTAAATTATTCTAATAAAACTGTATTCTTCTTTGTAAACCAATTGCTCAATTTTGATAATTTGGGTACTTATTTTCCAAAAATTTAACACTCTTTTTTGGCTATTTTGGCCAAAAAAATCGCTTTGAATTTATTTAGTCTACTTATCAGTTTGAATGAAGAATAAAGTACTGTGCTTTAAAGAATAATGTTGTTTTCCATCATTTTCCAGCCTAAACTTGGAAATATGTCCGAGTTTAAAACTAGCTACAGAATCAATTAAAACACTTTGACAACAATTTGATTCATTATGCTTTTAATTTGGTGATTCTTTGAATGGTAAAAAATGACTCGGAACGATAATAGTCCAGAATTACTATTTTTTAGATTTTTCTGTAACTTAGAGATCTAGATAAAACTGAGATCCACTTTGGATCGCATGCTGAAAGATAAATTCTATTCAAGGGTTCAATTCATCATTGGGGGAAATTTTGATCCTATAATTTTTCATGTCAATAAATTTGAATTATAATGTTTATTTATGTCTTTGTTTTTAAACGTAATTGTTTTATTATTTATACAGTGTAACATACGTATTTCTATTTATAATTTAGACTGAAACGTTGGTGGAGTATTGATAAAATTAATCAAAACTTAAAAAATAGTATTACTATTAAGAATTTACTTCTTTTTAATAAATTGTTCGTGGGTTTTATTACCTCTGCTAAATAAGTCAAACGGAGGTTAAAGAAGTTATTTTCTCCTTGGTTTGTTTTTATGTTTGTAATCAGGTGTATTAAAAAATTATAGCATTATTTTATTAAAGTTGACTAGGAAGGTTATATACAAGGTACAGCCATTATTCAAAGGCAAATACTTTTTTTTTTAAATGGATTTTCTCCTAAACTAATCATCCGATTTTAATCAAAACCAA
>NW_027291164.1:0-6355 GCF_016086655.4 Lepeophtheirus salmonis | reverse complement strand
AACAATACAGGATCTTCAACAACTGCAACGACGAACAATACTGAATCTTCAACAACTTCATCGACGACTACTACAGGGTTTCCAACAACAACAACGACGACTACTACAGGATTTCATTAGCTACATCTACGACTACTAGGATTTCCAACAACTACATCGACGACTACTACAGGATCTTCAACAACTGCAACGACAAACAATACTGAATCTTCAACAACTGTCGACGACTACTACAGGGTTTCCAACAACAACATCGACGACTACTACAGGTTTCCAACAACAACAACGACGACTGCTACTGGATTTCCCACAACTACATCGACGACTACTACCAGGATTTCAACATCTACATCGACGACTACCACAGTATCTTCGACAACTACTACTACTACAGGATTTCAAACATCTACATCGACGACTACTACTGTATCTTCGACAACTACAAATGCAACTTCTGGGTAAAATTTATAACAAACACAGTCAATATGTTAATGTTTTCATGGCATTTGTTTTTCCATTGATGCCTCTTCAATATATTCTTGGATATTATATATGAATATTCATTATTGTAGTAACCCTAATGTGATTTAAATTATTTTATAATATATTTATGACTTAGCAGACCATTCCTTTTGTATATTTTATTTTAAACATATTTTTCTTTTGAACATGAGATGATGTGGTGCTCCTGATGGGTTAACGCCCTGTTAAATCCCGAAGAATTAAGAAATTATACATACGTCGATAGCATTGATGATAATAATTTTATCACTCTATTTTTATATTAAGGCCTTGTCTTTCACTATTTAACATTTCAGTGATAATATATATGAATATTTACAATGAAATTACCATGACATACGGTAAATTTTATTTTAACTATGAATTCAACTATATATAAGGTAAATTTTATTCAAACTATGAACTTACCACTACATAACTGGTATACACGACAGATGGTAGATTTACTTTAACTCCTAAGAATGGGAAATATCCTTGGTGAATCTGGAATATCAACCCTCCTACTATAATTAATACAGCTTACATAATTTACAGTAACAGATTACCAAAGTTATGCAGAAGACTTTAACAAAAGGTTTAAACCTATAACTGATCGTATATCGAAGGTGTGGCAATTGGAATAAAACATTGGTTATCAGCCTACAGAATTAGAATGGCCTGAGATAATGGTTAGGATTTAAAAAAGGATTTTACTACATATGACTTGAGCTGATCATGTTATGTCTCCCAATTTAATTACTTTTGTATTCCTTCATTGCAATGTTGAGAGTTTTATACACACAATGGCATGTAGAGTATTCAATTGGAAATAAGTAAAGGGATGTTGAAAAAGAGATATGATATCTTCCGTCCCATTCATCTCTCTAAAATCCAACTGATTGAAGAGATTTTAACTTTTCTGGGCATAAAAATGGAGGTCATGAACATATTACGTTTGGGGTCTGGGGGTAGCGGCCATATTTGGTAGTTGGTATTGCCAAGAGTATCAATATCCTAAGAGAACTGAAAGAATCAAAAACACAAAATATTTTCAACCACTAAAATTAAACTTTTCTGCCGGTGTAATTGTGAATGTGAAATTAGAGATCCAACAATTTTCGAAATATTTATAATGAGTACATTCAAATCATGGCAAAGGTAAGAAATTATAATATATAATTTTTTGTCACACACAGGCAGTGGAAAATATGTTTAACAAGTAAAGGATGAATAAAACGTGGAAATAACGCTGTTCTGATATTTATTACTAGATCCAGAGTTTAAAATCTTTGAAAATGTATTAAATTTTTAACCACCGAGACAGTGGAGTGTTGGGCGTCATGGAGAATTAGGTTTAAAAGATCATCCAAATTTAGATTTGTTTAAAGTTAATCATAACCGTGTGGTACGCAGCCTTAACCGTGAAAAAGCCTACAATGTATTTGCTTGCTAGTCTAGGACGTAATTGCTTGTGAAGGAGGTAATATTGAATAAAAAAATATAGCTAATTGCATATTTTTAGAGTTGTCTTTCTTATTTTATCAAAATTACGCTTATTTTAAACAAGTCATACTACTGCATTTTTGGGTCCACATACCAAATTTAGTTCAACTTTTCTTGTTAAAGTTTATCATGGAATAACCCATTTTTATAAATCAAAGAAAGTCCCGAATTTCAGAGAAAATATGTAGCGTATTGCTCA
Organism: Lepeophtheirus salmonis; assembly: GCF_016086655.4. NCBI lineage: Eukaryota > Metazoa > Arthropoda > Copepoda > Siphonostomatoida > Caligidae > Lepeophtheirus > Lepeophtheirus salmonis. The sequence continues at coordinate 4,152 of NW_027291164.1, read as the reverse complement.
GATACTTAATATGATGAAAAAAATTTCAACACTTCTTAATATTGCTATTGTTGTAAATAATGTAATGTATATTTGACAAGAAACGTGAGCAAAAATTTAAAATGCAATATTTTTAATTAAAGTGCCTGAAAACCTGGCATATTTTGATCTATGTATCTCTCCATTATCCCAGTAATTATGTTAATTGAAAAGAAATCGAAGGATTCGGTGTGAAGTTAAAATTCTGTTTAGTAAATGCTTCCCCTCGACATTTTAATATAAAACATATTTAAAGATATTGGGCTACCTTTTGGGTGCTAAAAGTGTTCATCTGATTTCAAAACAAAAACAAAGACTCATTGAAAAGAGGTTTATAAAACATTATGAGAGATGGGTATCTTTCACGTACGCTGTTTAAGTGGTTTGCAACTCTCCAAATTTTCATCTTCTTCTTTTTTGTATGCATGCCTTTACTTTTCATTTAATCTGGACAGTCTTGCTTGGCGACTACCTGCAGTTTTTTTACAAGCCTAATGTATGATAGTAATTGACCTAGACTCTTTATTAACTCTTTTTGATTCCAGTTGGGACACACTAACTATGTCTCTTTTAGTTGTTTCATACACACAATGACATACAGAGTATTTTTGAAATAAGTAAAGGATGTTAAAAAAGAGATGTGAAATCTTCAAATCATTCATACTGTCTAAAAATCAACTGATTGAAGAGATTAACATTTCTGGGCATAAAATGGAGGTCTTGAACATATTATTGCAGTCTGGGGTACGAAATATTTAGCAGTTGGTATTTTAAGAATATCAAAATCTTTAAGAGAACTGAAATAATCAAAAAATTTTAATAAAATTAAACTTTGTGAGTGATTGAATGTGAAATTAAAGATCCAACAATTGATTTTATAAATTATAGATTCAAATCAAAAAAAAAGGTACGAAATTATAATTTATTGATTTTTTTTTTGTTTAACAAGTAAAGGATGAATCACAATTCGAAATCTTTCTAGGATATGGGCTTTACTAGATCCAGACCAAAATCTTGGAGAAAAAGTATTCTTTTGGACTCAAAAGAAGTTTCCAGTTGAACTGATATTTAGATACATTATAATTGATACTTGTATTATTTAATTTTATTTCCTATTAAATGTTCAAATGTCACTTTATCAACTTGTACGTAAACTAAAGAGACAAAAATTTAATTTTTTTATCTTTTAATATATATAAAAATGAATTAATTTTATCGATAATACTTTGACTTTCAATTAGTTAGTGCATTGATTTCAGTGGACCAAAAAATAGATTCACAACAAAAAAAAAATGATGTAAATTAGGAATATGAAAATCAAAATTCGTAAATCTTTGACAGACTACTTTAATAAATTGAAAAATATTGGATGTCTCATTGCACATAATTTGAAATATATTAATTAGTTTTCTTTTATATAAATATGTTTTACATTATCCAATTAAACCATTTTTGGAGAATTTAAACTCAGGCATGTGTTCATCTCCACCTTTGACTCTATTTCCAAACTTTTCCTTATATCATCAGGATTTCTGTGAAAGATAAAAATTATATTTCAAATATATTTCCTAAGGATTTTTTTATTTTTTTTGGCTTCAGAAAGTATAATCAGAGATTTGGTTTTAGATTTTGTAATAACTACCAATAAAAATGTAAAATTACCTTAGATGAACGACAAATTGCTTCGAATGGATGGATCTTCAAGACCTTGATGTCCATTTTCAATGGCACCGGATTCTTTTTTATTCCAATCATATACAAATTTTGTTGATCACTTCAAAAAATTACATTTCAGTCTTGAGTTATGACCCTAAAGATTATAACTTGTTCCAGTATGAAAGTCGGTCAAGGTGTCCTGCCTTAACAATGACAGTTTGCCTAGACGATTTAATAAGAATGTTTTAGTTAAGAATTTAGATCCTTCACTTATATGATCTGATTGTCATTGTCTTCCAACACAAAAGATAAAAATTTTATATAATTTTTATCCCCGCCTAATGAATGTTTGTTTTTATCAGTGGATGTTTGCTTAAAACATATAACCTATGCTGTTGTTTAATCTTACTATGATCTAACTTGTATCCTTTTATTTTATACCAGTCTAGAAAAATAAGCAATTTTCACAAAAAAAAAGCAAAATAATCAATTCTTTGATTGCTCATCATTTCTTAAGCTTAATCTTATTCATAAAAATTAGAATCGTGATCTTGATTTTAATGTAAAAGTCAGTCAATACAAAAAAAAAAATGGATACAAAAATGTATCATTTGTTTTGGGAACCTCCAAAGACCCACTCATTTGTGCACATATTTTTTACAAATTATTAATTTATTCATAACACAACTTTTCCTAAAACTATGCTTTCAAAACATGAAAAAGTTGAACAAACCCCCTCAAAACAACCACCTTAAAGTACAGGAGTTTTTAAATAAAGAGCAAAAAATAGTCCAGGAGTAAACAAACATTTATTATTCGGAAGTGTGAAATTTGGTGTTTGAGATTATATATTAAAATATCATATAAAATCAATATTGAGACTAATTATCAAAATAAAAAATGAAATAATTAACATTTATATAATGTTTAATGATAATATAAAAATATAAAAAACCTTATTAAAAGTCAGAGGGTATAACTCATAAATTGAATATATACATGTTGGAAATTTGAATTATCCTTCCTAATTGATACTAATGCTGGGAGATTACTAATTCCACTCCAGGATGAAAGTAGTATAAAACCTACAAACTATGGCAGCTTCATTCAATCGTTAGAGTTACTTAGTGTAGAAAATGTACAAAGACTCAGACTTCATTGTCAGTGATACTAAGTTAAGATTATTTTATTTCGATTTTTTTTTTTATGTATCTGGCAAAATACATAAAAAAATCAAAGTGCTTTTAAGGAACGAAAATTGCTCTTAGGGTTTCTTACACTTCAGGATAAGTTTTTTTTCAAGGAATGGTTTGCTTTGTATAATGTCTAATTTCGAGATCACAGGCATATCTGTTATTTCTTCGATCAAGAAAATAATAGGAAAAAAAGAATCAAATTATATATATCTTTAAAAATAATTATATATAGTATTTGCTAACCTCGTTGTTTTAGGTTTGTGTTACGAATAATTATATTGTTGTATTAAAGTAGAAAACACCTTAATTTGACTCTAAAAAATGTTACTGAATCTTTATTTCCTCAAATTTGGGATCTTTAAATATAATGTTCGGGTACATTTTAGAAAATAAACTTCGGATCTATATCCAAAAACCAAAAATTGGATAAATATTTGTCTAAAATGTTTTAAATATTTTATCCACAGTTCGAACCTTTTAAAATAGAATCCGATAAGGGATACAATTTTACCCTGAAAGATTAAGTAGCCCACTTTATTAATATTATAAGATTTTTATTAGTTATTTTTATAATTATTGTTGAATACATTCCAAACATCGTTATCTATACTACATTTCGCAATCTCGTAAAGCTAAATATGAAAAAACCCAAAATGTTTTAGTAGGGGTCAAAGCAAATTATTATTATAATTAAATTATTATTCAAGAAAATATATGACAACTTTTCACAGCTAAATAATAACTAATTCCAATCAAATCACCGCAAATTTTATAGCGAGAAAATAGAAACGTCAGCACATATTTTCTACGAGTTTAATAGGGTGAATCCTTTTGTAAGTGTGTGTCAAATAAAATTGAAAGAAAAACTACAAGTCTCGACGTAAGAAACAGATTGGGTAGTAGTTAAACTTGGATGATATCATTTTTGAAACGGGTGTTAAGCAATAATATTAGCTTCTTAAGATTTTTTAAAGATTCGTATAAAGGTCGCATCCTCAAAATCAGTATGTGTCTCAGATCCTTTCGGATAATATTAATTTATTCATACTTTGTCTCCGGGTACTCAGCATCACTTGAAAGATGCATTCTAAATTAAACAAATAATTTTTTATGGATATGTCACATTGAAATGAAAAGCTTTGCAAAATACATTTCAAATAAAATGGATACAAATCCGAATATCTATGTATGTTATCTAGTTTAAATATGCCAATTTCAGAAGTTGATGATGCAAATTTGCTATCAATTACAATTGTCAGAAATACAATGTTGATGAAACTGT
>NW_027291163.1:0-3969 GCF_016086655.4 Lepeophtheirus salmonis | reverse complement strand
CTTTTCTTGAGAAGTATAATATTGATTATAATATGCACCCACACTGTGGCATCTCAAAAACACTTTTAAAGCTATGAGCTTTTGTAAGGAAAAATGGTGTTTTAAATTTTATGAATCAGTTTTAGGGAAATATACACGCGTACAATGCCCTGTACTTCCTTTTAGAATGAAAATAAACATACTAACTACTACAAGCCTAAGAAAATATTTATATAACGCAACTCTTATCCTTTTTATCTCTTATCTAAATTACCACGATGTTGCAAGGACTCCCAAACAAAGTATTAAAGCTATTAAAACTAAATTATTGACACACCGACCTAGAAATGGTTCAAATATAGAGTTTGTCCGATATCACAAGTTGCTGGCAAAATACTTTAAAAACAGCCGATCTAATTGTTTCTTCTGTAAAACAACAACGGAAACAACTTACCATATTCTGTATTGTAAAATCATAGCTCATATATATCCGGAATTTGGAAAAATCTTAGAAAAAAATTTAAATGCCGATTAAATCAGCAAGACTTTTTATATACTTCGATTAACGAAAATCCATGCAATTATAACCAAGCCGTAATATATTATCTATACATCACAAACAGTCAAAGAAAATAATATTGCTGGAATTATACCCAATGTAAAATTCTATTATAATGTTTTAACAAAATTAGCTTGATTTTTAGTGTTTCACTATTGTTGTTTTAAACGTTTAATAATAATCTTGTTTTTTCTTGCTATGTTTATTTACTCATGATTTTAATTGTTTTCCAGGCCTAATGTGTTCTTGAATTGTTAAATGTCAAATAAATCACATGACTTATGGCCAAGAAAGAAAAAAATGCCAAGGGTGATCATATTGAATAATATAACATCTAATTGTTCAATTTAAATTATATATTTAATCAATTTTGCGTTAAAATGTAATTTATTGTTATTTAAACTTACTTAAAAATATTATTATGAACTTTGGCCCACCCCTGAATATTTGATCCAATTTCATTTATGATTAAATTATTTTTACTTTGTTTCAAAACAGACAGATATTAATCATGTTAATTAATTTTTAAAAAACCTCTTCGCTATCCCCAGAAGCATATGGTGAAGTTGAGTCAAATTTTAAGCTCCTCTCAAGGAACATCCTAAATATTGCTACTGGATTAAATAATAATAAAGAAGTGAAAGATTTTTTTGTCCATGTGGTAGAGAAAATTGTGGAGCCCCTCAAGTCAATGAATCACGAACCAATTAATTAAAGCAGAGGTCAACACATTTCTTTGTGTTTATACTGAATCTGTGACGGAGAATAAGCTTCTCATCGATCACGAAACAAACCTCATTTTTAGAAAGTACATGTTATTTCTTTTCCCTTGCATCTTAGCATTTATCAGTGATGAACTAAATTAGTTAGACGACTAATAAGTTTTGTTTTTTAGTAGATTAACGTGTATAATTTTTTTTGTATAACTAATATTGATATATTATTAAACTTATCTTTAATTTGGAAAAAAAAGAAAAATTAATTCAAAAAATATATTTTATTTAAAATAATATAACAGTATTTAAATACAGTATTATTGTACCTTTGCACAAATATTTCTTTTTAGCTTGTTTGGCGTATCATTATTAACATTTTGAACTACCTTAATAACAACGTATTCATAGCTGAATTTAGTCTTTTATTATCGAGCAAATATGAACACAATTTTAATATTGGTAGTTGATTCATCACTTAAGATATTAATAATTTTCTTATAAGTATGTAATATTGTGTATTATGAATTCATACTGGGACATATAAAAAGGGGAACTTACTTCATAATTGTACTTCACTCAATATATCTAGAATAGTGCGTGTCAGCTGTCGATGTCTAATTCTATTCGGTCATCCATTCTTCTAATCTACTCTGTGTTTCGGGGCATTAGAAATCCATATTTCCACTATTAAAGTGAAGGGCATTCGTCTCTTGGAGTAGGCTCTCATCTAACAACTCCATCAATGCTCCTTTATTTTTAAAAACTGAGTCCTGACTCCCTCTCCCTCGGGTCCGTCTCAACGATCTACATTAAAGATTTAACAATTTTACAAGGTTTTCATTCTGTAAAAGACATTCAAAACCATTGAGGATCTTCCACGTTGTAGTGAAGTATATGAAGTGATTTATCAGTTTCTCAAGATGAGATATCTTTTATATCGTAGACTGCAGCGAGGAACAAAAAAAGGCTATCATTAGGGAAATGAAATAGGAGACTTATTCTATGCTAACTCTTTTGCCTTGACATTTTCGATTCTATAATTCAATCCAAGACCAAGTATAGGTAGTATATATATATTGAAATGTATTTTTTGTATTGACTGTCGTTTGTTAGAATGGCTATATATTATTATAAGCATTTTTTTTATAAAATAGAAGATACTAGATGGAGACTCCTTGGGGAATGTGTGGAATTGAATTTAACAAAAGATAGTGTTACTTCACTACCCCTACGTATTTAAGAATAGGCCTTTCTAATAGAGTGCAACATGACTACATATAGAGAACATAAATAATTAATTTTAAACATCCGTTCAGTTTCTTTATATGCAACATATGTATAGCGAGCGTTTTAAGTGATATCGAGAAATAAATAAATACAAATACCAAACATGTTCATGGATTGCTTTAAGCTAACAACTTTTAGGATGATATGTAGTTCAAATTTTTCATAATATACATTGTTATATAATGATTTAATTAAACTTAAGTGTATAAAAACTAATACTTTAATTAAAAAGAACCGAGAATAAATTTAAGATTCTGAATTTCATTTAGAATTTTGAACATACGAAGAAGATTTTTTCATTCCAATATGTATGATGCTGTTGGCTTGATTGATTAAATGGTTTCCACTGAAATTAAAAAATTTAAATGCAGCTTTGACAACCTGGTTTTTATTATAATGATTTTCCTTGTAGGAGAGCAATCAACTTGTGCTCCATAAACCATTAAGCTTGTGATGTATCTAGAAGAATATACATCATCAAGAGATATTTTTACATTTTGAAGTTCTGAGGGAAGCAATACTAACATTGAATAAAGATACACGTTTTGTAGAAGAGGATATCCTTTATTTGAAAATTTAAAACTCAGACAATTTTCTAAAGTATTAAAAAGCTTGATATACAAAACAGCTATCATGTACAATTATTCCAAATATATAAATACTTTGTTTCCTATAGAATACACACGTTAATCATAACTTCATTGGGTACCTTCTCCTCTTTTTGGTTTTAATAAATTGTTCAACTGATCAGCTATAAAATTGATTTTCTTAGTATATTTCGTATATTTTATTATGTTCCTAATTCTCCCTATATAAGTATAATAATAAAGCTTATTGCGTTGATACAATTTTTCAAGGTTTACATAAATATAGTGAAAGAAAAATCAGTAAATAGTAATCCCTAAGAAATAATATAATCAAATATTATTTTGGTATAGCCTTAATTCAACGAAATATTTTCTTCCTTTGGGTTGCCAGAGTAACTTAATTTACACTCTGGAGAAGAACATGTTTTTTTCTTTATAATAAAATTCTTTGCTTACCTATGTTTATACAGAGTAAAATTCAAAATATAATATGTAATTTGCAAATTTAAAGACATATGTAATCTCATAAAACTCATCGAATAGATGAAAAAATAGAAGAACAGATAAAAAACAAAACAGAAATACACACACTGACACATATATTTATCTAATACATAGACACACACAGAAACACAACTGAGCAAACTTTTTTATTTCAAAACAATAAAAAAGACACCTTGAAAAAATTAAAAAGAGACACTAAAGAAAAACCAAAATGATATCACAGCATAAAAGTTGAAAATCCTGAAATGAATATTGCCTCTTAGTTATACCAGACCGTGCAAAATTATTTACCGATGATGTAAATATACTTTTTAAGAGGTTTTGTGGCAAACAATCT
>NW_027291162.1:0-725 GCF_016086655.4 Lepeophtheirus salmonis | reverse complement strand
GTTTATCGTAAATAATCATCTGTTTAGAAACGAAGATATTAGGATATCTTTCGAAAAATTTAAAATAGCTTCTTCAAATGAATCCATTGCTATCTAAAGTTCATCAAGTATTTTGATTTATTCTATGTAAAGCAAAATCATTGTTTCTATTCATACCATTGCAATTTGCAAGGATTTCCTTATCTCCACGAAGTGCCTTATCATTGCCACGTATGAATTACAACGATTATTTTGATAAAAAAAGGCGGAGGTGATAGAGAAAAATACTGACGTAGTTTAACTGAAAACACTTTATTTTGTCGTGTCCTCAAGAGAATCCTACGATATAACAAAAAGGGACGTAGTCGGTGAGATGAGATGTCGCAGATTACTTTTACCTCGAAAAGCATGAAGATAAACATAAATGATAGATGGTGTTAAAAACAAATATATATATGTATATTATTTATCACAAATATTTGTTTGTTCTATTGCCCAAGGGAGTACCTTCAAGTGTAAGTAATAATATTGCAATACAATTAACCTTGCAGTTTTGTACATTCAATCCAATCTTCTAAGAAATAGTTCGAGAGGATTGCTAAGGACGGGAGGTGAATAAATAGCCAAGGGCCTCTGAAATATGGTTAAATACCCTTCGCCCTCAGATTGGCTTGGGGGTAGTGTGGGAATTCATCCAATACATCCAACGAACCCCTCAATACCAGAAAATAGTTCCAAGCCCTCAG
>NW_027291161.1:0-634 GCF_016086655.4 Lepeophtheirus salmonis | reverse complement strand
CTAGCTTTGTCCAGATTTAAATTTAATTTCGAAATCAATAAATAGTATCACCCATTTTGAATGGAGGAATTGTATTCATAATATTTTCATTTTCTTTTAACACCCGAGTCGAGGAGAGAACTGCTTTGCTTCTCACTATTTCGGCAGGTTTTGGAAAGAAAAGAGGCATGTTTTTGCAAACTCTGTGCGTATAGCATCCTTGTTGAATATTTTTAGAGAGATGCCCTTACGGTGGTAATTATTTGTATTCTCAGATTGAATTTTATAGTCGGAAGATAAAAATGCAGGTGATATATTGCATAATATTTTGAAGACCCTAATTGTTATAATAGGGAGCTTTGATCCAAACAGTATATCGTTCCTTATCTTAGAATTAATAGGTCAATTTCATTTAATTCTTTTGCAATTTTTAAATTTATGTCAAAATATTACAAAGAAGATATTGATTTAAATGCTTTTAAAATCAACTTTTGCTATTTATATTTTATTTTGTGTTTAAAATTTATTTATCATATGTTTAAATGTTTATATATATATATATTAAGTGTCAATAAGGCCTATTTATTTTTCAGCAAGATACAACAATATCAATTATAAATATCCTATTTAATATATTCTCGTTAATTGTTTATCT
>NW_027291160.1:0-2079 GCF_016086655.4 Lepeophtheirus salmonis | reverse complement strand
TCATTTATATTCTATTGAATTTAAAAATAATTTGTTACCTGCACATACATTAGTATGTGAGCATTAGGAACACATGGTGACTTATACCGGGTGGTCCATTGAAATTTGAACACTTACTAATTCAATGAAGGTTGTGATATTAAAATTAATTCTTATTTCGATATATTAAAGCAAAAAAAAAAAGTTACAGAACAAAACAACCCTGAGCTCTCTTGATTATGTACAATTCGAGAAAATGACACTTGAACATGATCGATGAATTTCCATTTCCAAGCAATTAGATGTATCCAGGACCACCGCCTAAATAGTCATCAAGTGGAAAACCTTGGAAAGGAAGTACCGCTCTCACAAAAAGAACAAACTGAACCTGGGGGAGTGGAATATAATACCCCAGTCTAATGCGCTGAAGTCCATGAGGGCCTAGGCAAGAGATCTCGGGGTTTAACACAAGACTTTCCAGGGAAATATCAAAAAAGTAGGTGGAAACAGCCCTGTGAGGGTGGAGAGGCAACACTTGACACCATCAATGAAAGAACCCCATTTCCTTTTGAATGAGTCTTTTGAGTTTTTTTAAACTCTTTTTGACACTTTTGGCCCCCCCTACAGTCCTGATGCATTCCCCCTTGACCATCCCTTTTGGGTTCATGTCGAAGGAAAGGCCTACAATATCCTTCAACCAAACACCGAGGCTCTCAAAGCGTCTGTCAGCCAGCACAGTGATACCATGACAGAGAGGACTACATCTCCCGCCCAGAAGCCATTATTGCTACTAAGGCCGGCTATATTAATGATTAAGAGAGCTCGGACACACATATATGTATTTATAGTATTCATTTTGATGAAATAATAGTGTTAATGAATAAAATATATATTGTCTTTTAAAACTCAAAGTGTTCAGATTTCAATGGACCACTTGGTAGATATACATACCATGTATTTACTTCCATTAGCTTACACGAGATAATACATGGAATGGTCATTCATTTTGTTTATGTAGCTTTGTTCGCTATTTTTTTTTTTTTTTTTTTTTCAAATCAATGTAACAGGTAACAATATACAAATATTTGAAAAAAAATTATTCGAAATGTATTTATTTGTCTGTAAAATTTTTATATATTAATTTATTAGAGAAGTAGTTTACAATTTTGTAAATATAGCAACCCATTTTAGAACAAACAATCAGGGATCGACCCCTATAGCTTACCCTTACACCAAGAAATTTTCTTTGATTGATGAGAAGGAAAAAATTGTACTTTTTCTTCCGAAACACTTCTGTACTTTCAGTAAAAAAAAATTGAGAAGGAGACGTTGCTCATGTCATATTCAAGGCCTATATGGACGAGTACTACACTTTGACCGATATCATTGATTCACAATTAGCCATCCCTTTGGCGAATCCAGAAATAAGGATTTTGGAGAATAGGACTCATTTAACGACCATCACTGCTCTATATAGTAATTTCTAGGTGTCGTCTAGACCTCGTATGGGTCCTATGAAAGAACAAACAAAATTTCGAGAATGGTGAAATCTTAATAGAGGTTCACCAATGAGTAAATAAAGAAGTTCTTCTGACACCCATGATTTCAAAACTCAAAGAATGGGAAAATATCAGTACCTCCATTCAAACTCATTTCCCTTCTTTTAGAAGGTCATGATTTCTATTTGGTGTAATGCCTGAGACGCATGGATACTTTCTTCAGGGATACAAGGAGAAGGTTTTTAGTCTCAGCTCTGGAGGAACCTCTTAAGTCTCTTAAGGAGGAGACGGAAAGTTTGGCTCCGAACCAACTAATTTCCAACCTGACATCGATTAAAATGATTTTGGGCAACGATAAAATGATAGAACATTTTCCAACGTAATAACGAGGCTTCAGGATTTCGGAAAATATCTTATGGATCGACGGCTACTAACGCCCTTTGAACCTGAGGTCTTCCTCAGGATCAGCAACACCACATTCATCAATTATTATTTCTAAGAGCTTGTGATCTCCAGAACACTTCCATGATTCATTCCTCCTTTAGGAATATTTGTTATTCTGAAATTTAAGATAAAGTAATTCTAATTCTTACAAGTTTAG
>NW_027291159.1:0-1013 GCF_016086655.4 Lepeophtheirus salmonis | reverse complement strand
ACTAAAAGTCTTTAAAGTTCAAATTAATTCTCCTTGTCACGTCTTGGATTTTTTTGGCGATTGCAGCCCGATGTACATAATGAAGCTATTGCAACATTTATGAGGCGAGATCGTTTAAATAAAATAATGAAATATTTTCATGCAACAAATATTTCACTTCAAACGACAAATTTGCAAGGTTAAGCCATTGGATATTGGCTATAAATTGGATAATTGTTAGGCCCAACTAATGTATCAATTGACGAAGCTATGATTCCTTATTTTTATTACCCATCAAAGCAATTCATCAGAGGCCAGCCCATCCTATAGGGATACCAGGCTTATGTTGCTGCGGATCCAAAGAGTTAAACCTTTGGTATATCATTATACTAAGGGAATCATGGAGCATAAAACATAAGCTACCATGAATAGTGTTTAAGAAGGAGAGTCAATTATTCTTCAAGCATTGGAAAAAAATGAAAAAACTCACCTTAACAAAAAAATTTCATTTTATTTTGATGACTTTTTTACTTCGATAAGACTTTTGAAAAACAATCAAAAATATGGGTTATGACGGTACTCGAACAATGGGAAAAAATGAATAGATAAGTTCCCATTTATCAGTGAAATATGTATAGTATCTGATAAGAAAAGAATAAAAATTCCCATTCTTAATGCAATTCATCAATGCAACTGAAAAATGGGAGTGGTAGATAGAATAGTTAAAATTAAGTCGATAAAAATAGACCATGCATTTTTGGGAAAAATGGTATTTCCCAATAATTAGCTTGTTGATTTTTGTATGTACATATGAATCATTCTTGGCTACTTACAAGACAATGAGGTTACAATGGGGAATTTTTCCATTTAACCGTCACGTTGCTAACAACATACAGACAACGAATGGCAAGAAACAAAATAATGTCAGTAGACCTAAATCAATATTGATGAATCCGAGTAAAAATGAACGATTTTACGATATAAATCCTCACATTCAAAAATTTGAACCTTCATCTCCATGTCGCTGCAAGTTG
>NW_027291158.1:0-2773 GCF_016086655.4 Lepeophtheirus salmonis | reverse complement strand
AATGGCAAATTATCAATAACTAGCGTGTAAAAGAGGTTAGGGATAGAGGCAATTAATGAGTATTAGGCTGAGTAATTAGTATAGCCCGTAATTCCCTCGAGTATTTTTTTAGAAACTCAAAAATACTCTAACAGCAAAATTCAGCTTTGTAACTTCAATTGGAGTAGAACTCTATTTGGTTAATTTAAATACCTGCTTCACAGTTGTGAAGTAAAATAAAATAATGAAAATAATATATGTATATATATTTTTTTGATGTGGGGGGCGGGCTCAGAAATCAGAAATCTAAAGCTATTCTTAAAATATTAAATTTTTTCAAAAAATTTCAAAAACCACTGCTGTTCTCAAAAAATTAAATTTTGTGGAAAAAAATTTCAAAAATTAAGTTTTTGTATGAAAAATTTCAAAAATTTAATTTTTGTATGAAAAATTTCAAAAATTAATTTTTGTATGAAAAATTTCAAAAATTTAATTTTTTTATGAAAAATTTCAAAAATTAACTTTTTGTATGAAAAATTTCCAAAATTTAATTTTTGTATGAAAAATTTCAAAAAATCCATAGCTATTCACAGTAAATCAAATTGTTAGGAAAAATAGTTTGAGAAATTATATTAAATTGCTAATATTAAATTTTCAACAAAAAATTTCAAATATTACATTTTTAACAAAAAATTTCAAATATTAAATTTTCAACAAAAAATTTCAAATATTAAATTTTCAACAAAAAATTTCAAATATTAAATTTTCAACAAAAAAAAGGAACAATTCTTTAATTTGGAGGAGAGGGGAGCTACAACTCCCTTCAACCCATCTCCTGTGGACGCCCCGGAAAAGTTGTATAACTTTTATAAGCAGATTGTCCAAGTTACAATATCTACTTATCATTGCTCTTCATTTGATTATAATAGCCATTTACCATCTCCATTTGAGTAACATCTTTTAATTAATGTGAATATATTCTGGGGATATATTAAAATAAAAATAATACCATCAAACAAATTTTGATTATGACAAAATTTGTAAACATTATCAATGTTTCCAAACAGATCTAATTTTTGAATAAAAACATTATTAACACATTCCCCATTAGATCCAAAGTTGTATTACTTATAATCCCTATATAGATTGTGCAAGTGACGTCACAGACCCAACATCTCGACAGATTATTATTAAATCGGAGTTATCTTTTACTCTGATTATCGAATATATATAAGTGTTATGTATGTGAGAAAAAATCTCCTCCCGATATCATTTATATATATGTGTATAAATATATTTATACCTATATATATAGTTATGCGGACGAAATATGGGGTAAGCCGCCTTAAGATGGGAACATAGCTGTAGGCTAACCGAGTTAATATACGCATGTTCGGCGTTTTAAACTGAAAAATATGAAATATTTTTAAGTTTAAAGAGGAGAACGCGAAATAGTTACTATTTACTTATTATATGTAGTCCTATGCTTGATCCAACACTAATAATTATGTATGCAGTCTTCGAACAGATCCAAAACTAATTAAAATACATAAATAGAAAGAGAGAGAGAGAGTGTGTGTGTATTCACTCATTAACTCACTCATAGTCATATTAATAAAAAAAAAGAAGATGGAATTGGGGGAAATACAGAGTTGAATAAAATGGTGAGATGAAACGCTAACGCTGTTAACTTAACAGTGTTATTCTTTTAATTAAAGAGAAGGAAAGAACGTGATTTGTGTAGTCTAACAGACATCCACTAGTAAAATATGTACGCATTTTGAGTTTTTACTCTTTTATTCTTTTAATTGTGGAGAAGGCAAGAGATAGACTTATGCTGGTTCATAGATATTTTCTAGTACATCCGTGTGTTTTGAATACTGAGAGTGAATACTCATAAAAATTAATGGGGTCATAGCAAGGTGAATATAAATATAAAGATAGACCATCATGATACAAACATTTTAAAAATAGTTTTAGAATTTTTAATCATGGGGTTTTAAAACATATTCACATAATGTATCTCCATCTTTAACACCAAGCGCTTACAAAAGCTTTGAACCTTAAAAAGAGCCAAAAAATTGTATACCTTTTTTGAAGGCCACGAGGCCAGCAGAGAATCAATAAGACTATATTTTGAATAAGGGGATCCAATTCTTTACAATTAAGGACATGATGTACTAGTGCTTTAAAAAAAGTATGATTTTGTTGTGTAGTGTTTTCAGTAAATATTACAAACTATTATTTGCCCAATAAAGAAGCATTAATCTCTTTATTCGATACGACATATTTTTGCCATGTTTAGATATACAATATATATATATATTAATCAGGCATGTTGTCGTTCACTTCTTTTAAATAATTTAGTTCACTTTAATTATTCATTTTTTTAAATTCGTTTACGTTGAATTTGTTTAATCATTTATTATTCACTTTTTAAACGACCCCAGCCTCCAAATATATGTTAACTTTTGAAAGGGTGGAATTTTGGGACTTGTTTTTAAATGTTTGATTTTCACTTCATAAATACTTTCTGAAATTAATTCATGAACATGATGACGACAAGCAAATTTTTGTTCCAGGTATATAACTGTTCCATTAAGATTAACAATGTTTGAAGTTGAATTCTCACTGCAGATAATTTGAACATTCCCAGACTAAAATCGCTTTAATAACAGCTTGTGCCTTATATTTTCCAGTTGAATTGTCCAGCCTTGGAACATTATTTTATTAATAAAGGTTAATAAAAATAATTTGTTTATAGAATTGACGACCATTTGTGGATGAATACACA
>NW_027291157.1:0-804 GCF_016086655.4 Lepeophtheirus salmonis | reverse complement strand
ACAATAATGCTCTATAACAGGTTTATCTAGGAAAGAAGCAGCGAAGATATTTGCTTTTATATATATTAATCTCTTTCATGTTTGTTTTTTATTATTATAATTTTACAATATTCTACTCGTCTTTTTATGAGGAGGTTTTTTGGAGGTTGAGAAATTACATCATTCATCACACGAGGCGTTGTTTTTCCTGTGCTTATAAAGAAAAAAAATAGTCTTAAGATGGACAGTCACGTACTATCTGTACGTTTAGCGGGCGCAGATGAAATAGAAATGAGTACTTTTACTTTAAAAAAAAAAAAGGAGTAAACTTCATTTGTGCGTTGAATTCTTTTAAACAACCAGATTATAGATCAATATTGGCTTTTTATTTTTGGAGATGTTCCTAACAAGGTTATATGTATTACAGACTTAGATACAAATATGCCCATATGTAAACTCATAAAATAGTTTAAGTACATAATTAATATTACAAATATTTTGGATATTTATATTATTTATTCAATAGATATCAACACTTTGGTTCCCTATTTTCACTATAATCTACCGAATTAATTTTAAATTTCATTTATGGGTTAAATTCAATATTTGATTTTGGATTATTTACAAAGAACCAATTATATTTCGATTTGTAAATCATACGAACCCTTTGGTATGTTATATAAAAACAAAACAAAAATGTCTTAGTAACCACAAAAATTTTATTTTCGTGACGTTTATTACACTTTTTTTATTATAAAACTATCAGCAGCCTTTATATAATTCATTCAACGAAAAGTTGAATACATGTCGTTGAAGGATTCTTCC
>NW_027291156.1:0-1163 GCF_016086655.4 Lepeophtheirus salmonis | reverse complement strand
AACTATATTGCTTTTTAGAAAGGTTTATTTTATTACTGAAATTACATAATCTTATAATCAATAAAATTATCAATAAATATTGAAAGAAATAATTGGAGGAATTGAATTATCAAAAATTTTAGATTAAAGTTAGACGTCCACAGATAGACCAATCCTTCTCTTCTCTGATTATATCTCAATTAAATATATGTATATATATTAATCCATCAATAAAGTTGTAGGAGTTTTGTCAAATAAAATAAAAATTGACAGCCATAAAAAACAATAAACATTTTATTTACAAAAAAGGGGATGCAAAATGTTTTTTGGAATATTTTCTCGAAACCATGTGTTTTAAAATTTATTGGACATTAATTTAGACTCTTATTAAATGAAAGATGTTCAAAATATTATTAGCAAAATAAGTCATTAGAAATAAAAAAAAATACTTCTAAGGGGGGAAATAACTGGGAAATGATAAGTAATTCAATCTTACACTCCCCATTTTGATAAAAAAATCCAAGTCACACTGCCCTAATGATTGTAATTATGTACTAAAATTTAAGACAACTTTATCACTTCTTTAATATGTATTTTAGTTATTACAATCTAAGTACATTTTAAATCAAGTATGACTTATAAACAAAAGGAAGTAAACAGAGGAAAAAGTAAATTGAAAATACATATATATTTATACAATGGCTGTAAATAATTACATTAATATTAGAAAAGTGTACAAAGTAACCAGTGAAAAGAAGAGAACCTTTGGCTTTGTTTCTAACCTAAAACAATCCATCAGGCCAAATTCTTGAATCTTATCAGTATCTTGCCCAAAAAATACAATAAGATCCATTTCACTATCTCAAAACCCATCAATTAAGTAAGAAGTGCGTGTACTCATGAAACACAGATAGTAATAATGAGGGTTTCCTCAGGAGTAATTACTGTAAGCCCTTTTTGAGCTTGTTATATGCAAAGTAGGGTTGGTGTTTATGTCCTTCCTCTCATGGTAGATTGCAGCTAATCTTATAAAACCTCATGACAGCTAAGCTGCTCTTCTCCCAAATATTCTTCAAATTGTCAGGATTACCACTTTCATTTTCGGTTTATTTTATGTATTACTCTGTGTATAACTCCCTAATATTTGCTCAGAGTGACTCTCTTAACTAAATAAAACTACGTGT
>NW_027291155.1:0-4617 GCF_016086655.4 Lepeophtheirus salmonis | reverse complement strand
GGATCTGGGCGAAGTTTTAAGTAGTTCCAATTTATCGTGGACACCCTGTAAAACTATGGCAGACACAGTATTTTGAAAGATAATGTAAACTAAATACAAATATTAAAGTGAGGAGCAGCTATGTATAACAACTTGTGTAGGTTTCTGTTCTGTTTTTTTTTTCTCTCGTTCAGAAGAAGGAAATTGTTTAAGACACAAAATTTTTATTTTTCTGAAGTTTTCTTAATTTTTTGACAGATATAAAACGTACCTAGTCGTAGTCACTATCAAAATTTGATGGATCCTATTTTATAAAATATACATTTTTTGTGCTTATACCCATTAGGGTTACTCATTTCCCGGGAAATTATCTTTAAGTGGGATTCCAGGAAAAAAAAATTAAATTATGGAATCTCGAGAAATATCGGGAACCCGTTGGTAAAACTTAAGTATTTCTTTGTATATTTGAAATATTTCTACCCATAGATTCTCCATTCTCATGTTCTACATTTTAATCATAATGATAAAAAGTGCACAGATTGTATTTTAGTATTCTTTTTTAAATTCTGCAACCTTATCCGACCCTAAAAAAATATTAGATAACAAGCTGATTTTTGGTAGAGATAGGAAACCAACCGGTGATTAAAGTCAATTGGGCATCATTAGAACTCTTTTTTATAAATACAAAATATGAGTAATCTGAGAAATACTTATATCTCATGCCTTGAAAAACACCTATTTTTATTGAAAATACGGAACTTTTTATGAAGATATGAAACCATTTTTATAATGTACTAGCAGGAGTACCAGCATTGCCTGGATTTAATTAGACGATCAACGAACAGAAAATCGTTGCTTTAAAATTTAGTTTTTTCCTATGTTAATATAAAGGGAATTCCACAAGAAATCCTCATTATGGCTTTCTACGTTTTTCATGAGTTCATTCAAACGTAATTACTCAATACTTAGACATCATCCCTTAAAGAATGAAATCATAAAATGATAAGAGCTTGGGAAAATAAAACAATATTTTTCGGTTTTACCAACAACAAAGAAACTTCTACTAAAAATCTTAAGATTTATAAGTACTCTCCTCTTTTTCTTTTTTAATATGAAGCGCAAAGCGTACACACGCTCGTTGCTACAACTCATCTGAAGTCAAATGACTTATTTTCTATTTTAAGTAATGCACTTCCTTGTTCTTTTCTATTTTAATATGGCGTGTACGTTTGATTGCATTGTTGTTTCTTAGATTAAGTTCCTACTCAGTCCTAAAATATATTCGATTTATTAATATAAATGAAAACGGTTCTTCAATATGTATTTCACGTTTTGTTGATTAATTTTATTTCATTAAATGAAACTAATATTTTATAATAATTAAATGCAGGATTTCCCTGGAACTTCCTATATGTAACAAATCACAAAAAATTAAAGAAAAACGAGATTCTGGAATCAGAGAGAAATCCCTAATACATACTTAAATAAATACAATATGTGTACATAAAAAAATTCTCTTGACTTGACACTTTTCTCTATCCATATCAAGATTTAGGTATATAGTCACATGTATGTTGATGTCACCAGATATAATATATGTAAGAATTACAAAGAGTATATTTGTATTTATAGTGGAATATTAATAAATATGTGTATGTGAAGGATAAATTGATCCATGATCCTAATCTACATAATGATAAAAATGGATTAATCATTTTCTTAGAAAATAAGAAATGGAAATAGGATTTATATAGGTATTACAAGAAAAGCTTTCCCCTATATACAGAATAACAAAACACAATGTGTACAAAGAAAACCACATGATTGATCTTTAATTGATACATATGTGTGGCGCGTCAACATAAAAACAATCTTGAACAAAAATATCATAAGCACATACACCTCAGTATTTCATTGACATAGTTAAGTCAATTATAGTAAGGTATTCAAATTTGTGGAATGAGTTAGTGTACCCAAGAATTTCATCTATAGTTTAGAACCTTTATTTGATTTAGGAGACTTATATTGACAATGATATGCCTTTCATATAAAATCTATCAATTTATCATTCTTTATTGTAACGATCAATTTTGGTTACTTCATCTTTATTTCGTAGCACCTCGATAGGATCCACAAGAATAAATTGTTGATAGAAATAGACAATAATTCATCGAAAATACGAATGCAATCTACACTAAATTTTGAAAAAAAATAAAAATCATTTTTAGATTAATCTTTGTTGACAATCCACATACATTTTGTACATAAATGCTAGTGTTGAGTTTCGGTCTAGAAAACCAATACATTTATAACATAAAACTAATTCAGATCAACTATGGTTTCGTTGTAAAATTTGGTAAAGAAAAATCATTTCAGATCGAATCAAAAATTTTAATGAATATGAACTTGAAGACAAAATATGTATATAAAATTTTTCATAATAATACTATATATACATATATTTTTAAAGTATATTCCAACTCCCTAATGAAAAAACCTTTTTATTAAGTCATGGTTTAATGCAACGTATATAATATATACGTACATACGCATGTAAAAGCTATGCTTCTAATTAACGATTTCTTTTTTTATATAAAGCTAACATATTTGGAAATTTATGATATAAAGTGATGTATGCATAGATGTATGTAATTATAAAAAAATTGATTAGGGATTGGGAATTACGTCATTCCTTGTCAACTCAACTGCAAGTAAAATACTACACACAATAGATTACTTATTTTGATTACTATTTCTAGTAAAAATAGAAGTTCGTACTTACGCTTTAGAAACTAATGCTCCAAATTTAAGCTGTTCATACGGAGTACGGAGTTTTATGAAAAGTCTTCCTCTTTCAAAATTATATACTTGATATATAATTAAGTTCAATCAGCCTTTCTCCGATCATTTTTAAATATTTAATATAATTTTGAACCCCATAATTTGTGAAGGACAAAAATTCCTAATTTAAATCAAATAAATAGAAAATCGCCTGCTGTGAAAAATTAACAGCAAATATATTTCGTATTTAGTGGTTAATTTATCTGTCCCATCTCTTGGTAGGACTGACAAATTAAAGGATCCGTAGATAGTTTTCACATCTACAAATCGTTGAACATAGACGGTGGCCTTAAGAGATGTCATAGTATTGTAAATTAGGATGATTTATTTATTTTCTTGAAGCGGTGGTGGTGGTTTAAGTCTGCCTCAAGGCCCCCAAGTTTATGCTGCGTAACCTCTCGACTTAGAGTATAAGTGATTCTATGTGGGGTTCCTTGAAGTGGTAGACCACGATTATCTTGCACAAATCCCGTACTGACAGCAATTTTCTGGATGGGGAATTTTCCGATGACACTATTCCGAAAAGTAATCATCCTAGATCCAATTATTTTTGAAACATAAATACTTTATTTTTTCGTTTGCATTTTTTTATATCTAAAATTTTAAATCCAATGTATTTTTTTATAGTTAATCTTTATTTGATATCAAGGCAAATGTATTTTCTTGTTGATCCAACTAAAAATAACAGCTCCATAAGAGAATACGAAGGTAGAAGTGTTATTTCCTATTTTAGTAGTTTGATTTCTTATCTCTTAATAAAAATTTACATCAATTAAACAAATTTTAAAAGTCCTACAAGATATTTAAAAAATCTAAGAAAATAGAAATATTTTTTATTTTTTCCAGATTTAAAATCACCACACTTTTTTTTCTAAAAATCTAATTTTATTAGAATATCTATAATAATAACTAATGGCAAAAGAGAAGTTTACATAGTGTAAAGAAATCACATTGAATAAACAATAAAATCAATACTAAAAATGACGTCATAAGTAATGGACTTTTAATTTAAAAATCAAAAATTTGTAAAATCGTTGCTTACTTATATAAGTTTGTTAATAAACAATCAAGAGTTTGCAGCAAAATAATACAGCTTCATGCAAATGATATCATTTAATATATTTATTGTTTATAAATTCAAAATTGTAAATGGGGAACAAGAATTATAAATTAAAAGGAATAACCTCTTTAAATTATTTATGCCGCATCCCCCAAAAAAAAAACAACTAAATCCTGTCACACCACCTTGTGGACAATATATTCTTTTACCTTGTTCATGCCCATTATAATTTTCAAAACAACAAATTTAAGTACAATGTTATTGTTATCAAACTTAACATGAAAATCAGAACAATTGCAATTTTTAGTTGATGCACCTTTTTGCATGGTATGAATTCAGTCAAACTATCTCATTAAGATCATTTGGTTTTGGATATGAGTATCAATGTTTAAGCCTCTATATGTTTTTAGAACTTAATAATTCTTTATAAAAATGACATGATGAAATAATTTAACCAACATAAAATGATGCACGCATTTTTTCCATCAATGTGTCTTTTTTCCTTTCTTTCATAAATTTAATGCTTTTCTATATATGTATATATAGCACAACTGATACACAAAAGAATAAAATGCCAAGCTTTGTTTATATTTATCAAGTAGGTAAATATTAAATTAGTTTAATTCTTGTAACATCATTCTCATTATTAAGTTTGTCTTTCAAATTTTTTCTTTCATTTTCCTTCTGCTCTAGGGCTAAAATTTAGAATTGAAAAACAAATAAATAATAAGGAAAAA
>NW_027291154.1:0-248 GCF_016086655.4 Lepeophtheirus salmonis | reverse complement strand
CAAGCTTAAATAATTAAAATTACAATTTTGACTACGTTTTTATCAATGTTACTTTGAAATATCAATTTTCAACTTCATTCGGGTGAATTTTCCTACAAAAAGAGGTTAACAAGATTAAATTCTAAATATAAAAATACATATTTTATGAAAAAAAATAAGTGTTCAAAGCATAAAACATTTTTTTAAATTTTTAACATGCACTGTTTTATCTAATACTGACAAAAAAGCTTGATATAGGGTTATTTCAT
>NW_027291153.1:0-728 GCF_016086655.4 Lepeophtheirus salmonis | reverse complement strand
AAATAATTTGTCGCAGTTAAATTCGCAGTCAATTTCATGTAATTCTTTTGCAAGTTCTAAATTTATGTCGAAATATTACAAAGAAGAAATCGATTTATATTATTTTTAAAATCTAATTTTGTTATTTATATTTTATCTTGTGGTTTCAACTTCTTTATCATATGTTTAAATGTTTATATATATATATATATGTAATAAGACCTGTTTTCAGAAAGATACAACAATACCAATTATAAATATCATATTTACTATATTCTCATTAAATCTTTATATAAATAAAATATATTTATATATTTTATTGTTTAAATCAAATTAACAAAATAATTAATAAAGTATACCTTTTAATTTTTTAAATCAATATATCAATTAATTTACGTTTAAATTTACATTTGTGTTTGAAAAATTACTACTTCATGAGTTATGGAAGTAATGCACATGAAATAAAGAAATTATTTTATAACCTTATTATTGACAAATTATAGACAAAGTCTATTTACACAACTAACGCTATTATTAATTTTGTGTTTTTTTTTTTTTTTTTTTAACCACGAGCTTTACTTATTTGAAGTGACATCTTAGTGTCGAGAACAATGACTACAGTAACTACAAAATTTCACAACAAGTAACTTTGCCCTCCCCCCTCCTAAACAATTCCAACACACCTTCCAAAAGCCCAACATATGTATATTTCAAACAATAAATAAATAATTATGTTCAATATATCAAAA
>NW_027291152.1:0-622 GCF_016086655.4 Lepeophtheirus salmonis | reverse complement strand
TTGGTAATCAAAGAATGTATTACCTTTCGCTTCGCAGTTGTTATTATTAGTAAAGACAGAGAAAAACCTTGATGATATGTTCCAGAGTTATAATTGTAAGTTATTGTTTGACTCAGAGTAGAATTGGGATTTTAGAACTGAAACTTCATTGAAGTAATTTATATTTCATGGAAGTTTTTATCGGAAAAAAATTATAAAATTACAACTATAATAATCATAAATTATAACATGTTAATACCATAATCCAATGTTTTAGAGATGAACTAGCTTAATTTTGAGTCTATATCAACTGTATATTACATGATGAAATTCACTTAATATTTGGGTTTATGTTTAACCCACGTTAAAAAAAAAAAAAAAAAAAAAGCATGTTCACTATTGGAGGGTTAATGTGTGAACAAGTCCCATCAGTTATCAAATATTACCTCTCTAACCATGATATGACTTTTGTTCATGTTTTTAGTCTTTCTCTTTGGTGAAAAGGTTGGAAGACATAGTAAAATTAACTACTACTATCACTACTTTGAAATGTTGACCTAGTTTCTCCTGCAATAAGAAACTCTTATTTGTGAATGTTTTAAATGGATTAACTTATTTAATATTATTAAATGAAATATTTATC
>NW_027291151.1:0-628 GCF_016086655.4 Lepeophtheirus salmonis | reverse complement strand
GATCAAAGGTTAAAATAGTCGGGTAGTGAAATGCTAGGGATTTAAAAGGATGGGGGTATTTTTCTTAGAGAGTGGTTCTTCCCGTATATGCTCAACCTCTTGAACAAATATTAAGGGGAGCTTTTAGCAAGTTTAAATTACATCTATTCCAAACAACCCTAACTTATAAACTTATAAACTATTATAATGTTAAAGCATTTAGTTTTGTTGTTGTTGTTTTCTGAGTATTTTTATTTTTTTATTTAGACCATCATTTTATTTATTAAGGTAATTATATTTTTATATTGATTATGTTTAATGTATTTTTAAGTTTGTATTCTATAAAATTAATGAATATTTTGTTAATTTGAAAAAATGAAAAACTAAATAAGTTTCCAACTTCTTTACTTATTACCTTATCATTTGTAACAAATACTATTGGCAAAACAGGTTATTTTTTGTTAAAATATCAATGTTAATATTTGGTTAGCTAAACATCCTTTGGGCATAATTGAATGTTGTAAAAAAGAAACACATTTTAAATTGGATTAATTTCATTTTTTGCCTATTATTATTTTTTCCCCCCGTTTTGTTCCTACTAAAAGTATAATAGTTAAGTACTTTTGTCATTTAGTTCAAGTGTTTGACA
>NW_027291150.1:0-1475 GCF_016086655.4 Lepeophtheirus salmonis | reverse complement strand
ACAATATTTAGAAATTATTGATGAGGATATTTACTTAATGAAAGCTAATATCATTATATTGAAATTTATGTCTACGGTTTATAGATTATTATAGATTGAAAAAAAAAACCAAAAGCTCTGGATGGAAGATTTATTGATTATGAATGGTCTATTTTAAATGCTAAACTAGTTTTAGAAATGTATATACTTTATGTAAACATTTCATAATTTATGTTATTTTAAACATCTGTATGTTAGTTATTTTGAGTGTTTGTTTGTTTTAGAGGGTAGTTATGTTGCTGTTACTTTTATTTGTTTACTTTGAGGACAATAAACTGGCCTAACTCCGACCAAGAAGAAAAAAAAAGTAATTTTTTCAATTGAGAATTTGATTTTAAAATTTATTATTAGTTTACATATTATTCTAACCTTTTTGAACCTAAAAATATAATCAACAATATAACTCCAACACATTGTTCAAATTGTCAGGGTTATCATATTGATTTTCACTTTGTACATAAAATAATAATCAGTAGTCATCATTATTGGTTTGTTCTAAATATAATAGTCTAAAAATATGTTGATAGTCTTATGCCAAGGTAGCAACAATATAAAGCGTTTTCGAAAAATTATTCTTTACTGTGAAATAAGTTCAAACTTTCAACAATCAAACAAAATATTTCTACACTTTCAGAATTCTAGAAGATATAATCCATTGCAAAGGAAAAAAAACTTTAGTTTTTTAATCTAACCTATACTTATTTGAATTCAATACATAAGAAAGGCATTATAAAAATAATATTATCATATTAATCCATTAGTCTTAAAATTTATTTAATGATTTTTATAAATTTTCAAAATCAGAGGCTTTCACTCTGGAAAATGGCGAACATACCGAAAAGTTGTTGGTTTTTGGATAAAATAATTTGAGTCGCATAGATAAATAGTATGACTATTATTATAATTAAATTTTTGACCTCAAATAAGTTCAGTTATACTAATTCATGGAACAAAAAACGTAAGTTCAACAATTTTTGGCACATTAATATTTTAATTTTGGGGATTTTTTTTTTTGATAAATTATCTTAATCTATATTTAGGTTTGTGAGAAGTTTTGATAGAGTGTAGCTAGTTCAATAGCTTACGCATTGAAAGAACAGACGAAAAACGCTACGTTCCCTAGAAAAAAAAATGGAATAATTGAAAAGGTAATAGAACCAACTGATTGGGTTCATCCTATAATTGTTCAAGAAAAGAAGAATGGAGATGTACACTTATGTGTTGACCTAAGAAAATTGAATGAGTCTGTGAAACAATCATATTATCCTATGACTATTAAGACACTTCAACAAGCTATTGATGGAATTCCTCCAGATGTGAATTTTTTTACGGTATCAGACACTGCAAAAAGAAATTTTCAATTGGAGCAATAAGAAAATAATCGTTCATTAACTTGTTTCATTACACCATGGGGACCCTATCAATTTAAAAGATGT
>NW_027291149.1:0-1109 GCF_016086655.4 Lepeophtheirus salmonis | reverse complement strand
CAGTGCTGGTTGACTCTTCCTTTTGAGGTCCTTGGACGAAAGTCACTACAGACCTTCCCCTCGACATCATATGTATCTAATGTTATGAACTGTGTATATAAATTTAATTTGTATGCATGGTTAACTAACACTATGAATTTTATTTTTAATAGTTGAACCATTTTCAAAATGAAGGCCACTCACACTATTGAATTCAAGCCTGGTGCACGAGAGTATTCCATGCCTAATTCAGGGGAGAGTCTTACATCAACTGCTCATTCTTTAGGTAGAATTAACTTAATTTTTGTATTATTATTTGTTTTTGGTCATAGCTATACATATGTACATATGTGTATATTACAGATATGAATGAGGCAATTTATCGTATATTTAATAATGACCAGCTACGCTATTTCTACAATAATACAAAGAATATCACCGCCTAGTCTCCTTGCACCATAAAAACACATTCCAGCTATGAATTGTTTATGGTACCACAGGATACAAGATGCTACTTCGACAAGGATTTCCTTTATCAAGTCTAAGGACATTGAGAAGACGGTTGGAAGTTTTAAACTTTAGTTTTGGTACTTAATTGGACGTAATTACTTTGTTGAAGGTAGTTTTAAATTTAATGTATAGAATACTTAGTTGACTGTCTTTTTATATTTTAAGGTAAGCTCAAAGTTTCCTTTCTAATAAACGCCATTGTTGTTTAGCATTCGATGAAATGACTGGGTTTGTATTCGATGGACAATCAATAAAATGATATAGAATATCCATTCATGAAAAACAAAAAAAACCTTCGCAACTCATGCTTTGTGCTTCATGTTGAAAGGAATTTAAACTAGTTGATGCATTCAATTTTACTAGAAACCCATTCGACCCGAAGAAAGATAAATAAATAGTTAAGGGAAATTATCTCTTCAGTTTTAAACATTGGTCTGAACGATGGATCAATAACCAGTGATCAGAATCAAAATCAAACAGGCGATAAAAAGGAAGCTTAAAATAGTGCTAAAGAAAGACAATATCAGTAAGACTTTTCCTAGTCCTCTTTCATACCTAAAAGAGTAAAATATCCAACACTAAATGTAAAGGAAAAATTATATGTACATCTCTGGGAAAGA
>NW_027291148.1:0-470 GCF_016086655.4 Lepeophtheirus salmonis | reverse complement strand
AAAGGTGATGGGGTGCGAAGATTAAACAGCAACTTACGGTAGGTGAAACTGTTGGAATGGCAGTGGGGTTATGGCTAAAAAAATTGTTTCTGATAACTTGATGAGGTATGTCTGTAAAAAAAGGCCTTTGATATTATAACCATCCTCTTATAGAACTCAGAAGTGGTTATCTCGGGATTTCGTTACTGTGGGTCTTACCAAAAGCATTTAGGTTATGATTAATGGATATTATTTCTTAGTCAAACTCATCACCAGTAAAAGAGTTTTCCTGCTAAGCCAAAAACATGTCTACCCTAGTAATTTCAATAGAACTGTGATTGTGTGAGGGCCCGCATAGGAGACAGGACAAACTTATGATGTGTGCTAAGGAGGCTTAGGCAGCTGGAAATTAAGAAGTGATCGACTCGTTACACTTGTAGACAATGGACTGTCATTCTATGAAGGATTCCCGGTAAGGTATTTTCGGCATT
>NW_027291147.1:0-2290 GCF_016086655.4 Lepeophtheirus salmonis | reverse complement strand
AAAGCCTTGTGAGGGTAGAGATGCCAATTTTGACACCAGAAATGAAAAAAAAATCTTAACAAAAGGCCAAGCCCTTTATGGACTTTTTCATAAATTTATCAATATCTTCTTTCATTTTTTAAAAAGGTTTTTTAAAAATAATTATGGTACCCCCAATGCTCCACCTCCCATCTGTCCTGAGCAAGACGACTATTAAATTTCCTTCGACTCAAATATGAAATAATCTTTTCTAGGATGGACCCAATTTCTATTAACCTTGGGATAGACAGTAATTTTTCCATGTCATTCCATTATTAATCAAAATTTATGGCTTACATCTAATTTTGATAGATTAATATAATTCATGGAGGGTGACCCCCTGTTTGAATTTCATTTGATCAGAAGGAAAAATCAAATTACGAAAAATATAATACAATTTTTTCAGTATATATTAAGCTACTGATCCTTTATGTATAAAATACTAGCTATTACCTGGCGTTGCTCGAGCTACGGAGGAAGAGGGAAATCACATAGAAAATGGCCAAATTAATTGAGAAAATTAAAAATATTCAGAAAATACTTCTATATACTAATAATTATAATATGAATATTTTGTTGATGTCTAAAAAGATTCTAATTCTCTTTAAGGTAATCTACAAAGTCTTATCATCGCAACTCTGACCCCTCAAAAAATAATCTTATTATTGCCTCTTGTAACAATAGTATTATTATGAATATCAAAAAAAAAAAAAAATTGGTTATAAACTTGAAATAACCTACAAACATATATGCATCTAAAAATTGTATAGATGAGAAGTACCTATTTAATTTACTTTAAAAAATTCCAAAATATAAATTTGCGAAGAAAATTGCAAAGAACTCTTTTGCGCTAATTTTGCAAAAAAAAATTAATAGCATTTAATGGAATTGTAAAAGAAACACAAACCTACCAATATTTTTTTCGTACTTGCAAAAAAGCTATGAAGAACAATGTTGTCGAAAAATAGCTTTAGATAAATGGTTCTTTTTTGCAAATATTGCAAAATTAATTTAATAAAATGTTCTGAAAAATTGAAAATACCTCAGTTTTATGTTACATAACTTATGCGTTAGCAATTATATAAAAATAAAGTAAGAGCGACTTGCATCACATATGAATAACTTATGTTAGCAATTATATGCGTAAAAATCATCGTTTTGTGTCTTTTCTTGTTTAAAAAACTGAAAATTGACGTTTCATAAAAAAAAAAAAAAGAAAAAAAAAAAGTTGAAGAATGATTCAGAAAATGAAAGATATTTCAGTTAAACATCAATTTTTATTTTTCAAATTTATTTGCGAACGAATGTCCAAACAAATTTCTACCAAACTTTATTCCATTCACTAATCACATTTTCCATTGGAAGCTCTTTTTTTTGCACCTGAAATAAACGAAATTGCAATTTTCACCAATTTATTTTTTAGCCTATAACTTTTTTGATTTTGAATAATTTAAGAAAACCTAGTAATTCGTATAGTTGCTTTTGAAACGCAAATCACTTATTGATGAATAACTCAACCCCTATCTAGTCTCCTAGAGGAGCAAAAAACGTTTTTAGCTTTTAGGTATAGCAAGACACGCTCTTATATGCCCTCCTAGAAATCGACACCCCCGTCTTAGCCTGTCCCAGCTTCAAAGAGGGACCCATGCACAATTTCAGCCTCCTAATTTCAATGGTGAGGGAACTTATAAAATATAATTAAAGGACATCTACTGGTATGTTCTTAACAAGCTAATCATTTTCTTCTATTCATTATTCTCGCAACGTGAATACTTTCACCAAGGTAAGGAATCCTGTATGCAGCACCGGGCACGCGCAAACATGAATTCAAATACGCAAAATGGGTGCAAAATGTTCTTTTCAATAGGTCTATTGAAAAGAACAATGCAATGTGTTAGGTAAGATAATATTATTGATAAGTAATAACTAATAACTATTAGTTACTTTTTGGACGCCATATTTATTGTGTTTTGTAATTCCAATCATGCCCAATAAGTGTTGGGCTCTAGGGTGGAACGGTCTATGACAACGAGCCCCAAATGTCAGGTGTCACAATCCGTATGTGGCCAAACAAAGACAACCCCGGACTTGATACCGCCTTGCTGAGAGCCATTCTAAGAGAAACAGATCTGAAGGAGAGAGATTAGGCACCATCCAAAAGTACAAAGCTGTGTTCCCTGCATTTCAATGAATCTGATTTCATCTGTGAGTCTTGAAGAAGTCAGCCCTTGACAAGGCTCTAAAGAAGAGGTAAGACAGCTGCTCACTTTTG
>NW_027291146.1:0-391 GCF_016086655.4 Lepeophtheirus salmonis | reverse complement strand
AAGTACTTATTATGTTTCACAGAAAATATTTTTTTTTTGTACTCTCATAACTTAGCTTATTTTAAAACAAAAATACTTCAATACCAGTCCTGAACTATTCTTAAATGATCCAATATTTACGGGAGTTTGTGCTCGTAAAAAATAATTATTAACAAGTGCTGTTTTACTAGTGGCTACTTTTAACAATCGTTGAGCCCTGTTTGTAGCCCATAAATGAATCAAGTAACATATTATAAAAGTACGAATTGATTTCTGCAAAAAATCAATTAGCAAATAGTTAGTTTTCATTATATTCACAACCCTCCTTAAATTTACAAGAGGGAAACTCATAAAGATTTTTTTTTTTTTTTTTGATAATTCCCCACCCCTTTACTTTTTAATTTTATGGTTA
>NW_027291145.1:0-477 GCF_016086655.4 Lepeophtheirus salmonis | reverse complement strand
AATTGTAACATGTACCATGTGCCTATAGAAACTGCGATTTTCTAGATATTGCAACCATAAAAATTAGATGAAAAATCCTCTCTTTATTTTTTTTCAATATATCTTGTCTCTGTGTGCCTCACTCGGTGGATCTCATCTCCTTTAATGGAAGGATTGTTTATTGTAGAGATGCTCTTTCCCTTTCAAAGTATGTGACAGTGACTTCTGACATTGTGAATTATTGCCTCTATGTTCAAAAATACATAAATTCCTCCAAATTGAAAATCTGAAGTTCTTTTGTTCTTAAGTCAACTTGCTTCGGCTCTTACTCTAAGAAAATATTTCATTTATAAGAGTCCTTCAGTTTCTTTGACGCATATAACGCAGAAATTACTGAAATTACTGATCTCAATCACCATTTTCATTTATAAGGTGCAGTTTGTGATGTATAATCTATATGGATAATTACCTATGTAACCTGAACCTTTGATTTCTTTA
>NW_027291144.1:0-749 GCF_016086655.4 Lepeophtheirus salmonis | reverse complement strand
TAGTCAGTTTAGATAACGACCATAATTGTTCATTTTTTTAAATTTATTCAGTGAACTATCCCTAATCATATTCCAAACGACCAGCGATAGAATACACTCTTGATAGCTCCCAGAGTTGGATTGAAACAAACTTTTTTTGTCATTTATCTTGGCTGTGACCGTAAAGGGACTTAGTAAATTTTTGTGCTAGCATCAGATATACTCTGGAATAACGAGTTTTTCTATTGTTGCATCGACTGATTAAAATTATACATAACCAAATGCCCCTTTCCAATCAAAAATGACAACAAGTGTGCATTGTTGTTGATAGATGGATTTTTCTATGGTAACAGTCACTTTTCTCAGTTGATAAGCACCTTTTATAGGAATATTGTGAGTGGAATGTTAAAATAACTTCTCGAAATTCCCACTGTGTAATCTGCTCTATGCCATATGGAAGGGTACCACCCTCGGGCAAGAATAGAATAGATTGCTAGAAGAATCTATTTCAAATTTCTCTCCAGCATTTTGGTGAATAACCAGAGATGAGGATGACTTTATAAAGTACTGAGATATAGGCGACGATACTGTCCCCAAATTGTTGCAGTACAACTGGAAATCTTTTGGGGCCTTCCGCTTTGCTATCATGATTCACTTTGATCTCTTCTAAGTGTTGAACGATAAGCATCCTTTGCGATAAGGTATTCATCAATTTGGGATCTACGATGACATGTTGGTGTGAGTTTGCTGAGTTTATACCTCAAGCAGGC
>NW_027291143.1:0-554 GCF_016086655.4 Lepeophtheirus salmonis | reverse complement strand
TTTATTGTTTTTTTTTTGGACACCCAATATCGAATGCAATTTGGATAGCCTTTTTTAGAGATTCAGTCTACTCCACTTAATAACATTTGGTTTGAACCCATAACTGGCAGTTGCTAATTCTGTGTGGACCTAGAGATGTCCCAGATAGCTTTTCTAAAAATTCTTGCTTGCTCTGGGATTGGCATGTATTTTCAAAATCCAAAAACAATATCCCTAAGGTCAGACATTGTCAGTCATACATGCCACCCTGTTATCTCAAACTTGTTGAAAACATATTGATTCGCAATTGTGGTTTTGATGGTTGAAATAGTTCGTTTGGTTATGAAAGCATGTCTGCTCTCTTTTATAAAATTCATATTGTTTTCGTCAATGACGTTTTCCAGAAACTCTCCTCTTATGTCATTTTCTCTACTATCCCACAATTGAGTGTTGGTATTTGAGTTCATAGCTAAGAGAAGTGGCTTTCGATCTTGATCACAATATTTAATGAGGCGTAACAATGCTTCGTTCTCAATAGGTAATAATTGGACAAGGTAAGCAACAGAGATATACGT
>NW_027291142.1:0-547 GCF_016086655.4 Lepeophtheirus salmonis | reverse complement strand
ATGGTTTTATTATTAATGGTTTTATAATTGCAGTTTTAAACTTATGCTCTTTTCTTACTGGTATATTATAATAAGCACTATATAAGTCAATTATACTAAACATAACTACACCATAAAGCTAGACAGATGAATCGTGCATATGTGGTAAGGGGTATTATAATTCAATGCTCGATAATCGCCAACCATACGCCATTCTCCAGGATCTTTCCTAGGAACAAAGTGAAGAGGAGTAGCCGGAGATGATTTTGAAGGACTGAGCACTCCAGATTGTAGTAGGGAATCCAACATAGATCGACAACTTTTCAATTTCTCAGGAGAAAGTCTCCTTGCTTTTAAGGCTAGTGGAGGAGAGTCGCCAGTATCAATATGATGATGAACATCAGAAGGAAATATTGTAAAGTCATGACCTAGTTCAGATGCAATTATGTTAAGAAATTTGATCAAAAGCTCTTTAATGTATTCATGATTGTATTCAAGATTAATTTTTACTAAATGAATGCCTTCTCTCAAGGTTAACTCTCCCGTTGTACAGATATCTATTTTGGGA
>NW_027291141.1:0-1208 GCF_016086655.4 Lepeophtheirus salmonis | reverse complement strand
GGGAAAATATTCAGAAAATACTTCTAAAAATATAATACACAATCATACTAATAATTATAATTTCATGCATCATCATTTTGGCCCATAGGCTGAACCCCATATTTATTATTGTTATTTAAACCGTAAAACACAAATATGACCATTAAAACTTTTCATGGATATCGGTTTGGTCTTTAAAAAATTAAAAATCAATATTTGAGGGTATAACTTAGATTCAGTTCCATATTTGTACATGAAATAACGATATAAATGAAAATAGATGCAAATATAAATTTGTTCAAATGTTGCAGCAGTTGACAAATGAATTATTTATCACTTTATTCTGATAAAAAAGAATAAAAAATGGATAAAACTACCAAAAATCGATTAAAATGAAAGACCTTTCTTAAATGCTTTTATATTTTTTTTCTTCTCCTGTACTCTTTATCCGAGATGACGCTTTATATATCCATTTAAAAAAACAAAAAAAACTGCCTTAATAAATGTCGATTTTGATTTATTTTTGGTCAATTTAGTGCTCAATATCTATTTAGAAATTTAAATATAATAATCTGGTTAGGTTGCGTAAATATAAATTACAATAATATTCCGGAAAAAATGAATCACTAATGAGTTCAATTAATCAATTCTTTTGAATAAGAAGCATCTATAAACATTTTTAATCGCTGTAAATATAAATTATTATTATTTATTTTAATAAAAATCATAACAAACGATTCATTTTTAGTATTACGGTAATCCAAATCACACAACCTACTAAGCTTATTAAATGTATATATAAATATTCAGTTATAAACTTCGAATAACATACAACATAAATACATGAAAAAAACTGTCTAGATACGAAGTCCATTTTTAATATACGTCAAAAAAATCAAAATTTGCAAAGAAAATAAAAAAAACTCATTTTTTTATTAAAAAAAAGTTATTAATAGCATTTATTGGCATTTTATATTGGAATGCAAGCCTAACAATATTTTTTTCTTACGAGCAAAAACAAAGAAAATGTTATTAAGAATAATTTTTGGAAAAGTGACCCTCAATAACTGTTTCACGGGCACGTATAAAGGACACACACACGTTTTCTTTCATACATATACAGGTTATTGAGTCATTTGAGTATAAACAGGGTATAGGTAGTTTTTAGTTGTAAATACTAAGTAATTGTGCCGCGGTATAAAGAAAATATATATAATTAAAATATTTGA
>NW_027291140.1:0-1203 GCF_016086655.4 Lepeophtheirus salmonis | reverse complement strand
ATTTAAGAGGTTGTGAGATTTTGAATTAGTATTTTTTCGTAAAAATATAATTTATTTTTTCAGTATATTTTAAAGTAGGCTATAAATTAATTAAGTTTTTTTTCTAATTTTTGGGGAATTTAAACAAATTTATAGTAAGTCACCTTACTTTATGGTAGAAAAAAAACGATCTAAACTCAAAATAGATATTTTTTAATGTATACTCTGCAACAAGTAGGTTGTTATAGTTGAAAATGTACAAATTTGAAAGATTCAACGTTATATTATGATTAATTTATACTAGGATTTGCAAATAATTTATTTCTTATTTTGTAATTAAATAAAAAAAATTGATGTTATATATAATTTGTAACAGTTTTACATCAATATATTCTAGGAGGACTGAGGTTTTATTATATATTTATACTTTTTTTATTTGAAGTGTCATTTTGTTAATGTAAATTTTAATTTTAAAAAATCTTTTATTTTTCTATATTAAACTCTTTAATAATCGACCCATCCTTTTTATCAATATTTGTATTTAATTTCTTAAAATTTTATGTAACACAAACTAAGACACATGTCAAGATTTAGAATAATATGTATTGAACTCTTACAAAGTGTACAGAAGGAGTCATAAATGTTGGATATCATTCCGATCAATTGTTTGAAAGTACGCTGGCAGATGTTTTTGGGTACCTTGGAAAGTTTTGTTTGGCTTAAAGAAATATTTTGTCTGTTTATTTACAAGAAAAATGTATAAAAAGTAGAAAATTTGGATAAAGTAATCGCAGCTTTAAGAAAAATATTTTCTGATACTGGGATTCCATCTAAATTACAAACGGGTTTAACTCAATTTAGTTTATGGGAATTCTTAAATATTCTGAAAAAATGCTACGTTACATGGGGACTTCTTTTCTCCATTATATGAAGAGAAATTGATGAAGCACAGATAGGAAGAGTGGGGGAAGTAAAAGAAGACAATAATATTGAATACTAGAATAACAAGTGAATGCAAATTGAATTTTGTGTATGATTAATATAGAGTAGAGTACTCAAGTGCATTGACAACTCAATATGGATATCCTTCGAGGTGTGCGGTGATATTGAACATGGCGAAGCATATTATATAGGAAGAGGTCAGAATATTGATTGGATCACAATAGAATTAATCAGAAGGAGAAACCCAATGTATACTATAGGCGTTTAAATACTGTCTCGTGA
>NW_027291137.1:0-489 GCF_016086655.4 Lepeophtheirus salmonis | reverse complement strand
TATTCAATAATATTTATTTGGTTTGTAACAAGTATATTTAAAATCCTGGATGTTTGTGATAATATTTATTGGTTTTATAATTATGCAGTGGAGCATTGTCTGAGTTCGAAATATAAAAAGGACGTCGGAGGAGTTGATCTCTTGGATGCAATAAAAACAGTGTATGGAGGGGGAACAAAAGAAAAGAATGTACAGTGGCCTATATTTAACTCGTCAATAGTGCATCTGGTGTTCAATCCTTGCATTCCATAAAAGCTAGAACAGATGTACTATTTATAATTTTTTCATTATATTCTATAATAGACTATAATCAATCATAAAGCACAGAGACAATGAACCAGACCCTTATTTGTAATGTTGTCTTATGTTGGAATCCTTAGTGATACATACCTTCTTTCATGAGCATGCACAATGAAGATAACGTTCTTGCTTGATAGAAGAAGATTTATATTATTTAACCAATGATGCCATAAGTATTTCTTCTTTTCT
>NW_027291136.1:0-1126 GCF_016086655.4 Lepeophtheirus salmonis | reverse complement strand
GAGGACTTCCATGCCAAATCACCCAAGGCATTACACCTAGTATCTCAGATTTTCTTCATTTTTAGATATGTTTTACCTCTTATTATAAAAAGTCCCCTCCCAAAATTTGAAGACATTGCAATGATGCGTTCCAGAGTAATTGATGTTTTCGTTGAGTTTAATTTCACAAATATGAAGGGGTTCACATTAGCACCTGAAAACTAATAGCTTATCTTTGGAGAAATACCCGTAGAAAAAAATAAAATAAACATTCCATGTTTGATCATTTTTTGATGTAGAATTAAAAAAAGTATACATTAGAACACCCATAAATGAAGGTATTAGCTTCAAAATTTACTATTTCTGTGTCAGTGACCGCACCCTGCTCTGCGGTCCATATCTCAAAACCTTCCCCTGTTTTTTTCCACAATTTTTTTTCCTATATACTCAAAACTAACTATATGGAAAGTTTGGTGTTTGGAAAATTAAATATATTAAATTTAAAATTACCAATTTTATATCAGTGTGAAAATTTATTTTCTGAAACAAAATCAAGTACTGTTAGTTTTGAGTAAAAATCTACTTAGAGAAGAATATGTGTGAAAAATCACTGGTAAAGTGAATCACTATATTGTATATATAGTATGTTATTACATTCAGAATTAGTCAGATATCAGATAATAATTAATATAAATTTACAATAAATTCAAGTTCCAGTAGTGTAATGTATTCGTGTTTTCCTCCCCCCTTGTTCTTCTTCTTATCGTCTTGTATTTTCTTTGTTTATACATATATATGTATTAAAGTACTGTCCTTTACGTAGTGTAAATAGTCATGTATTTTGTATATTAGTTAGAGTAGGTTTTTGTAATATAAAGCATGCAGATGTTCCTTTAATAAGAATTGTCCTTATTCCTCCACGTGATTACTTCTCTCATTTCTCGGTCATCCTGGATTCCTTGGATTAAATAAATGGTTACTCCTCCGTGTAAAGAGTTTCCTTCTCCTCACGTTCGTCAAGACACAACATTGACGACGAGATGGATCAGGATCACGGACCTCCCTGCTGCTGGATCGTCGGCGAAGCTAGCCCTGTTGGTGTTGGGTAGCCTTTTTCGTCGACAGGGAGAACGCTCGTTTGTCTGCG
>NW_027291135.1:0-822 GCF_016086655.4 Lepeophtheirus salmonis | reverse complement strand
TTTTCTGTATATATATATATACCGGTAGTTGCCTTAATACGCGGACTAATTGTGGTAAATAATTAAATGTGTAATAAAATTCGTATGACGTATTTTTTTGATAATTATATAATAGAGAATTTATTCTGGTAGAATATTTAATGTAATTACTAAATATAACCGCCATCAGCTGCTATGACACCCTCCAAGCACCCGCGGAAGGCCTTGCACACATTGATTATGTAATGGTCTTCCATGGCTGCCCATTGCTCATTGACGCTGGCCTTCAATGAGTCCAAATTCGGGTGGCGGGTAGCACAGGCCTTCATCTCAATTTGCCACCACACACTGTAGTCAAGGGGATTCAAATCAGGTGATTGAGGTGACCAAATGTTGTTGTGAAGGCCTCCGTGGTCTGCCGGTCCGAACACCCTCCTTCAGATCTTTTCCCTCCTTGACAAGCTTCTGGACCTTGAACACAGTAGTCCTGGATAGTCCAGTGTCCTTGATTATCCCCCTTGACAGACCTACCGGCGCGGAGGAGAGTGGCAACCATATGACGTTTGGCCTCGTCATTCATCGTAAACGACTTTGTTTGATGCGAGTAAGAAAAACAAAAACAAAGCTAAAAGATTTACAGAGTTACTTGTGCTGGAATTTTTTATTTCCGGTCACGGAACCTCGAGATATAAGCGTTTAAAAATTAGTCCGCGTATTTATGCAACTACCGGTATATAAAAAACATATATAAATAATGGAAATATGAATGAAAATCAATTATTAAGCATACAACAAGTATTTTCATAGACTTTTATGATCTGAAATTGAAGACTGGCTGCACAA
>NW_027291134.1:0-623 GCF_016086655.4 Lepeophtheirus salmonis | reverse complement strand
CCACAATTAAAAACTATTAGGTATTTGATGTTATCATTTCATTTGACCTATTAAAATTATACATTTATTATTTATTTACGAGTAAAATATCAGTGGGCATTTGAATTTTTAAATGTAGAAATAATTTTCATAGTAATCTCATTTTTGGTTGCAACATGTACAATGTACACTCTGACTAACAATAATAATAATAAAAATATGTTAAGAAGTTGCATGAAAATCTATACATTTTGCTAAAACTTCATCAGCTTTATAATTTATTGTAAGTAGTTACACAAATATGTAATTATTTCAATATCAAATAAATTGCAACAAGGCGCATAAATAACTTAAATATCAAATTACTGCCTCATTGTCCAAAAACATAAGAAATATTGGCATTCTAAAAAGTGTAAATATATATCTAAAAATAAGTGTGCTTTTCTGGGAATTATCTGCCCTAAATTCGTCCAATATCTGCAACAAAAACAAGACTTATTGCAGTTATTCAATGTTAAATAAGTTTTCTCAGAGATGTATTTGCCTTCCATTGAACAAAATCAACTTAAAAAGAGACATAATTATTTCACACAAATCTAAATAAATAGGCTTATTCAAAGAGTATTTTTTTATTTTAGTAATGA
>NW_027291133.1:0-12186 GCF_016086655.4 Lepeophtheirus salmonis | reverse complement strand
AAACCCAACAACAGAAAGAAAAATAGCACACCATTTTCTAAATTTAAAGCTTCCCCTTAAATTCATCTTGTTCAATCAATGAACCAAATATTTAACCTTCTCCTCTGAGTTATCTCCTTACATAAGCATCAAACTAAATTTTATGTTTTGGTTGTACTTGAAGATTATCTTAACAATCCATGATAAGGAAGATAACCAAAATGATCTCAAGTATTACTTTTAATTTGAGGCACTATCTGAATAAGGCCGTTGTTAAAATTATCTTACATACTACGATATTTAGGATCTATTTGAAACTTAAGCTTCAAATTCTTAAATATCTTTAAGTTTATATTGCGAGTTGAAAATCAATTCAACAAAGACGGAATTGTTGGGATTTTAGCTTCAATGAAACCTTTCGTATTTATAATGACTTGACGATAAAAAATCTTCAGGGCTTCAGAATTTGATTTAGAGATATGCATTACAAACAGTGCACTTGACTATTAACATAACTAGTAATTTAATTGACGATAAAAAAGTAGCAGAAGTAAGTAGGCCCATTTTAGTCACGTAACAAACTCGTACTTGTTTTTACTCTAAGATTACAAGGAATCAAACTCAAAATGTAAAAACTTCCTACTTGTATACTGGGCCTGGGACTATATAAAGGTGAAATTACAACTTATTTTCATACCATACCCTTGTAGGTATGAAAAAATAAACTTGAACATCTATTTATGTTTATGAATGTGACATGATAGACCATTATTACTATTAGTTCTCTTGTAACTTTGAAGAACTGCATTTATTTTATTTTTTCAATTTTATTTAGATAGGGTATATACACCATTTTCTTATTTTTTATAATAAAAAAAACCATCAGTATAGTGAAGAAATCAATAATATATTAAGAATCATTGGATATTATGTAGTAATAACCATTTGTATGTAATACCAGAATAGAATATGTTTTGCAGACCAAAATATCGAGGAAAAAATGCACCTTATCTTTACAAGTCTAGAATCATCTTCCACTTGTTTTCCAATAACAAAAGTGACTCTGTAGTAATAAAGAAATCAAGCATGACCTTGAAGTATCCAGGTTATATAATTCTCCATATAGACCGTATATCACAAGGTCAAACTTATAAATGGAATTGATATAAATATGATAGATATGATTGATTTATGTGTTATATATGTACATAAAGAACAGTGATGTCTGCCTTCAGTCATTCCAATAAAGCATATAACAGTGTTGCTTATTTCTTAGCCTGTCCCAAAAACGAATTGCTGTTCAAGTTCAACATACATACTAGTCAATAATAGTTGATTTCCTTGTTCTAGAGTTTCCATACTACTTATGAAAATAAATCTTTTGCTTGAACAGTATTTTTACACATAAAAAAACCATTTTTAATCAAACCACAAAATTACTTTCGATCCATTGTCTTGACAATTACAAAACTCGAATCCCTTAAACGTCTGGAATCTCTATATTAACTGTCAGAATGCGATGAAATTTTGAGAGGTAATGTTGGAAGGTTAGTAATCATCTGAAATTACGTGTGTCTGTCAACAATATTACCCTATAATATATTTGTTAGAGAGTGGAATTATTGAATGATGAGTTACATTAATAAATATGTCGTAATACAATAACTAAAATAAATTAATCAATCAATTAAAAGAAAATATAGCAATGAGATAATTATAAAACAAATTTAATAAACATAAAATGTGTAAAAATACATGTTTAAGTAGTGGAATAAAGTGATGAATAAGTTGCCTTGATTTCACATTTTGATGAGGATAGAAATTCATTGGATTTATAGGGGGATTTAAATAAGATTATTTCCAAAAATACTGAATTATACCAATACATTATTAAAAATTTATAAACATTGTTGAAAGTTATATGAAATATCCCTTTTAGGCTTAAGATTGATCAATTACGTGACATATAATTTTCACTCTATTTCAAAAGGACTTATTGACTAGTGGTACCTCATTCATAGTCATGACTCAGTTGATGACTGAAGAAATGAAGAAACTCCATCCATAATTGAAAAGAGCGAGGAAAAACAATATTGATGCGGCGAAAGGTGATAAGGATGTGTTTAGTACCTCAGACTAAATAATCTTTCTTTATAATTACTTAATTATATCGTACCGCTGATAAATTGATAGAGCATCGTGAAAAAATCCAAAAACTATTCATTACAAGTTCTGTTTGCACTAACTTAAGGAACTCTATTTGAATGAACTTTAACAATCCCAAAGTTATTAACTAACTACATGCCCTCAAGTTAATTGGAAAACTTTTTTGATAAAAAATCAATCAATCTTGCTAATGGGGAGAAATTAGTCCAATAAATCCTTAAGCAATACATAATAATTTCAAATATCTATGACTGCATATTAGCCATGGATAAAGTGGTAAAAAGACATCATGAGAAGAAATAGGAAATGAAAATCATAAAGTGGATTCGTCTTCCGTTAGAAGGATGCTGATGGACTAGTTGGACAGTTCACAGCTCTAAAATAAAAAGGTCCAAGTTTGAAGTAAAATCAAGAGATAAAATCTCAAGCACTTTAAAGCTTTTGGTGACAACAAATCCTGACACATGGTCATTTACCCATCCAGTAACGATAGATAATTTCAAAATTTTAATTTTGTTCCAAAGCATATTTAATTGTAGTTGATTAGCAACTAAGCCTTTATATTAGCCTGTTCCGAAATGATTGAGACAGGTTCGTTGAAAGGAAAGGAGAAGAGTAAGCTACAAGATTCTACCACTATCGATTTTCTAATGAAATTTATTGTGGAAGAACATTCCATAGTTATTCAGAGACTAAATAGCTAATGCCTAGGGACCCCATTTGGATATGTTTCTCCATTCGTCGCTGAACATGGAGACTCACATTATTCGATAGTACAGGGAACGGGGATCAAATTGTCGCCTACTTTAAACCTTGATAACTTGAAGACAACATTATCAAATAAAAACCGGTTACCAAATAGAAAAGCTATTCTCGTCAGCTGACAATACGTAGTTCAGTTAGCATCATGCCGTCATCATATGAGAAGATAAAGAGCTATAAGTGGAACGAGGACCTTTCGAGGTCCGCCGTAGTCATGGCATTGGTTAATAATGGAGGTGAAATCTCCAATTCAACGATTGCTTCAACCTTGAGAGTGAATTTACGGACAGTTGAGCGTATCCGTAAGAAGGTAGAGGACACCTGGGATGTTGATGTCACTATAAAGAGGGCACCGACAGGGTTTCGGTTCATATGTCACGAGTTTCGACTTGGATTATCACGACAAGAGTGAATTGATGAACTTAAATCTTTGTATGGCGATGAAGCACCATCCTATAGCACTGTGAATAACTGGTTTACTGAATTCAATAGTATCAATAGTAGCTGACTCTCACTCAAAGATGAATTTTGTGAAGGTCGTCCAAAAACAGCCATTGTGGTAGAGATAATTGATGCAGTGCGTGAAGTGATAATGCAAGATCGTGATATGACATACCCAGAGATAGAGGCACAAAAACACAAATCTCGTGTAACTAGCAAGCGGGAAGTGTACAAGAAGTTGCAAATAATGTTGCAATCCCTTGGCATGCACGTATAATAAACAAAGTTAC
This sequence comes from Lepeophtheirus salmonis, assembly GCF_016086655.4. NCBI lineage: Eukaryota > Metazoa > Arthropoda > Copepoda > Siphonostomatoida > Caligidae > Lepeophtheirus > Lepeophtheirus salmonis. The sequence goes on along the minus strand of NW_027291133.1, from coordinate 8,548 downwards.
TGAACGAATGTTATGTACTGAAGTAATCATTAGCAATAATCGTGTGCTAACTACAGCTAATTGTGAAGGATATTTTTATAGATATGGAGTTTATCTAAGTGTAATATTTTAGTTGAACCAAATTAAACTTTCAACATCCTGAAATCAATATATCAGAATTAAGTCATTATAAAAAATTATTAACACAATAGTCTAGGTATCTATGCCATTTGTAGATCACAGATAGGGTGTCCTCTACCACCGAACTGAACCTCCGTGGAACCCTTTTCAGTCTATTGAATCCGTAAAACAAAGATCATGGAAGGAGCAAGAGGTCATGCTAAAATTCTTTGTTTGAGGACGGGAAACAATGTTGGCATATATGTATACTTCCAATGGAGATTACATTGAAGGCAACACAATACATTTTAATGATTAAATATGAAATTTGTGTTTTATTTAATAATTCTCGGTACTTTCTTGAGTGAAAGTATTCCGAACGTTAGTAACGTAAACACAAAAGACCACTATGAAAAACCCCGAGAGATTTCATCGACAACAATGGCGACATGGATTTTTTAGCCAGAGTATTAAAGAGTACGCAATTAATACGCACACCATCGCTGGATGACCAATACCGACATCTTAATATCAAAATAGACAACCTAGAAATCACTGTGCTCATCAACACCAATACGATAAAGCAGAACAAGCAACGGCTTGCGAAACCAAAGATGGGGAGAGACTTCACAGTTACAGGAGTCATATTGATTATATCATAATGAGACGACATATAATCATAATGAATAATCACTCATCACAGCCATATTCAATGGAAATTCAATGAAATTCAATAACAATGATATCGAGCTTATCATAAATATTCAAAATCTGCAAAAACCTTTTACATTCCCTGAAGCGCTTAAATATTCTCCAAAAGAGAAAAAATATGGAAATAAATTTAAAAACTAATTTCAAACATGAGGATAATGTTAATCTTATAACCGAGAAATGGATCTCAGAGTGAACCTTTTCGATCATTTACAAAGATCAGAAGAAAAAGTCACAAAAAGTCAACTTTGAGTGTATTGAACCTATAAAACAAAATTTGTGGGAAAAGACAAAGGCTTTTGCCAAAAAGTCCGTATATAATTTTTTCGTAGACCAAAAAAAACGTTGGCATATGTGTATTGCATTTAATGGACATACATTTTAATGATAAAATGGGAAATTTGTATTTTCTTTCACAATTTCCGGTACTTCCTTGACACTATGTACTATTTTGAAGTTATGCACAGCTTGAGAGAAACAATACGAAGAAAACATCCGGAATATTGGAAAAAGTGTTCATACTTTTGTTTCACAATACAAGGATCGGGGATTAAATTGTCGCCTACTTTAAACCTTGATCACTTGAAGACAACATTATCAAATAAAAAACCGGTTACCAAATAGGAAAGCTATTTTCGTCAGCTGACGATACGTAGTTCAGTTAGCATCATGCTGTCATCATATGTGAAGATAAAGAGCTATAAGGGGAACGAGGAGCTTTCGAGGTCCGCCGTAGTCATGCATTGGTTAATAATGGAAGTGAAATCTCCAATTCAACGATTGCTTCAACCTTAGGAGTGAATTTACCGACTGTTCAGCGTATCCGTAAGAAGCTAAAGGACACCTGGGATGTACTCTATACCTACTCTATACCTATATGCTCGTCATAGTTTTGATTTTCAATAAAAAGTTAAAAAATGTATATTTTCTGTTGTTTTTTGTAGAAAAATATTTTGGCGACAATTTAATATCAGAATATTGCATATGGATGGTATCTATTCATTTTACCACTTTCCGTTGAAAACTATGCATCAAGTACCTAAGTACTAAAACTCATTTGCACGGAAATAATAGTTCAAAATATTGAATATAGGAGGTGTCAAAACATACCCTTTCCATCCCTTTCTATTTCTAGATGTTAAGAATATTGGCAAACGTTCAACTTTCTACTTATATGTGGGTGAATGCAGCACATGGAATAATGTGTTCTGCAATGTTTTAACGTTAATTGATATTTTCTATGACTACCTAAAAAGGAAGTATCAATTTTTCAACAATCTTAACCCTTTATAAAGTTATATTTAATAGCAATCTTATCTGAATCACATGGTTGCTTTCAAAGATAAAAAAATATATATTTAAAAAGTTGATTTTTTTATTTTGGAAGAATTGGAATTGATTTGTTTTATAAGCTGGACTTGTTCATCTTGATCCGCATAGCTTATTTAAAAATACAGTGCTCTAAGATTTAGGTCAAATTAAGCTTAAATAAAACCAATGAATTACTTTGACAATATTTGTTGAAAATTTAATAAGGCAATCTTATTAATCACTTACCCAACCATTTAAATACAGGTGAATCCAGAAAAGATTTTTCTCTCAAAAAAACGTGGAGAACAATTTCAAATAGAGAAGACATTCCTAATCCATTTTTCTATAATCAAAAATGGAATATATATATATATATTAAAACAGTAAACAAAAGACACATTTTTGTAATTTACTTACTTTAATTTCCAGCATGAATACATCTTCAAGGTACTACTTTATGAAGAAAATGATAACTTTCTTCCAAATGAATAAGACATTATTGCTGTACATTATTTTAGATGGTGCATAGTCTTCGAATTCCTTCATTATATTCCGATTTCAAGAACTCTCTCTCCTCTGAAAAATGAAGATTGATATAGGTTCATTAAATATATCACGAAATCCGTAGAGGATCCACTCATTGACAAAGAAAAAATAATACAAAATAGACAGATATATAATGAAAACGCAATTTGTAAGATAAGGAGATAGGCTTACGTTTACTACATCATATATTGTTTTATCCATTTGAATTTATGAATGAAGAACATAGAGATTCTGTTGCAAATCATCCAAATTTATCTGCATACGTTGGGCTTTCAAATATGAGGATCGAACCGTTTTTTGAGATGATTCGTATTTTATTTGTTGAGTTACACAGTATTAAACGAGTAAAAAATGCTGTAAGTTATTTTAAAGCCAGAAATTCTTCTACTTTACTTTGAGTAAACAATCAACATGATGAGGAATAAGTGGACTGTCGACTAGAGTTGAACTTGTTAATGTTTTTTTTTAAAGAGTACTCGCATATGCGTGCTATATCATGTTACATGTGAACTTCACAAATGCAATATATCTGATACTAGCGGCAACTGTGTTTCTTATATATGTTGAGAGTAAATTCTTTTTTACGTATAAGGACGTATCACATTTCCAGTCATCTAAACATTTCTACAACATTATAAAGGTAGGGATGTCCGCTGGATGTGGGCTCCAGGGAATGTAGCCTCCGCCAAATTATATAATTTTTGGTTTTTACTAGAAAATTTCATATTTGATTTTTTATTTCAAAAAATTTAATTTTCAAATTTTTGTCCAAAAAACTTTATTTTCTGTGAATATCTGAGGATTTTTGAAGTATTTGTTTTTGAAAAAAATTTAATAATTTAATTTTTTGTGAGATTCTGTGGATTTTTGAAATGTTTCTTAGAAAAATTTAATTTCAAAAAATTTTATGTTTGAAATTTCAGTTTAGAAATTATGAATCCCCCTCCCTCAATTTAAATAACAACATGGTAATAAAATTAAATGTAAAAGTGAATATTGTCTATTTTGATTGTCAATACAGAGAGATATATGAGAGTACCGAGGAGTTATGGATATTTAAGAGACGTGGGTAGTACTTTTCAGTTATTGAATCAAATCAATACTGGTCTGATCCCTTTCTGTAGGGACTTTGAATGGAATATTAAAATTCACACATGACCATAAAAAGTAACAGTTACAATACGGAGTTATAATGTAAAAACAGTCAAGGCTTTTATTTAATTACATTAAAATAGGTTTCCAAGATTTTCTAGAACCTTTTGGGGTTTTTAAACTGAAATAGCATAGAAAAGGATATCCATAAAGTCTATATCAAGTGTTTCTGCAGGGGAGATTGAAGATTTACTAGAAAATTTAATATTTAATTAAGTTTTAAAAAAATATATATATAAAAAGTAGCCCTTTTCAAATTTGTCATATTTGAAATTTAAATTAAATACAAGAAGAAGTAGGATTCGGTAAAAATACTATAAAGCGACTTTGAAAATTTAGGCCTGAGTCAAGTGAGTTAATACCTAGAAATGACTCAGAGTTATAGTTTGATATTTGACACACTTAATATACTCATGCATTTAAGCTTGTGTGCCAAAAATCATCCAAATCTGAGAGTGTCAGGGGTGACTTGCCCTCGTTGATTTTTATTTTAAATTAGAATGTAATATTATTACTAGAATTAGGATACAATGCTTCAAAGTATTGGCTGCCCTCCGTCCCATAAAGGATGCATTAAATTCCCTTTCAATATATCCTGTACTTGACGAAGTTTTTACTTTTATCCTCTATTAAAATCCACTTTGGTATCTTGAATATACGTGATTGAAGAAATACTACTACACTCAAGTTCCAATATTTAATGGTCTGAAGAAGGTTCAGGGTGATCATATGTAGCGTTAACCTTAGAAAATAAAACGGAAAATTGAATAGACAAATGAATCCTTGAAAATTGTTTTTCTTTTCTCCCTTTGAATAAAAATACCAACAGTGTCTACTAAATCAATTTCCAAAGAACATACTTATTTGCATATTTTCCTGAGGATTCAAGATCCACATTCATTAATAAAAGTAGAGTAGTATCTTTTCTTTGAATATTAATTATTGGCTGGAAAAACAGACGCAATTTTTCGTTAGGACTATATGAATTTATTAAAAAAAAGTTTATACCACAAGTCGAGATTAGAATTATATACCACAACCTTTCTACATTTAGAATATTCTACTTTCTTCGACACAAGCTTCAATATCCCTCTTGTGGAACCGTTCCCCATAAAGAAGCCGTAGAATGATTGCGACAGACAAAAGAATCATGCTTGTCACAAGACGAGGAAACTTCGGATTCAACATCCAGAAGACAGATTACATCAGTACTGTCGCCAGATAATAAATGCTTCATCAGAGCGTGAAGTAACTTCCTATTTTTTCCTCCCCTTCCGTTTAATGGCATCTCTTTTTAATCCCAAGGCTCTTTTGGGCTATCATTCGTAAATTTTTTTTACCTATATTGGAGAAAACCATGGAATTCCATTTGTACTTTCCTTGCATGTTAATTTGGTTATTACTCAACACCAAAGAATTTAAAATAGACAAATAAAATCAGTAAAAAAACTACTCTTTATAATGTACTATATATACTTTTAAGTTTCTTATTCTGAGCTCCTCAATTGCTTAAGAAGGTTCTCCCACTTATTTGGTCATGGCAATGTATCCGGGTTATTTTGTTTACCAACCGATAATGAACGAAAACGCTGGGACGAACTTTGTTGTTTATCTAGGACTGAGTGCCTTATCAGTTTTCTTTACCCCCCTTTAAGTCTTTTTTTATCAGTCTGATCTTTTTGACCCTTTCAACCGTCCTAAAGACTTCCATCAGTCTTTCAGCCCTACGGTCCTACATATCTTTTAATTTTCTTCAGTAATACCTAGGATTAAATAATATTTATAAGAAAGAAGAAAATAATGACTGATAGCTAGAAATGACAATCTTGGAAAAGACTACTACAGAGTTACTTATATTTTTTTTAAAGATATCTAGTAACAAAATGTCGAACAAGTATTCTACCCATGGATATAAATTACGTTGGAGATGATTTACTAACAGAATAGCTTAGGCCTTCCTTATTTATTGATGCCAGTTTGAGGAATTTATGAAATAAATGTGTACAAGTTGTATACTTTCTTAAATAGCGCGCTGCACTGTTCATTCTATAACATTTGGAGGTTGTCTGAAAATTAAACTTCCAATTAACTTTAATATTTATTTTTGTTCCTAAAACATTTGAGAGCCTTTCAACATATATAAAGCCATATGTTGAAATGACATCTGTTTATTCGTTACTCGTTATCATGAACGCTTCAAATATTAGCTTTTGTTTCATCTCAACGTTAAACCAACCCATTACATTATAAATCATCACTTAAAAATACAAAGACTGACATACATTACTTATATTACAAAGATAAATAACATAATTACAATAACAATTACATATACAGTAGGTCAATATAAACCTGTTTCCGATGATACTTCAACCTCTCCTCATCCTCCAATAATATATTCCTCACAATATAATTTCCTTATTATCAAAGGTTGCGATAATTGAATTGCCTATAGTTCCGTCGTTTATAGGATTAGGATTTTAACTTTTGAAATATGAAAATTCATTTAAATATACAAACAAATTTTATAGATATTTTTAAAAAACTTATTAATGTTTATAAAGAACCGTGGTATGGTAATAAATCTTGAATACATCGTTCAGAGTCATTAAAAATATAAGCTACTTTGTTTTGAGAATCATATAACTCCGTATTGTATACGTTAATTTTTGTAGTCATGTGTGAATTGTAATATTCCAGTCACAATCCCAAAAGTATTAAATTGCTATCAGTATTGATTTGATTCTAAAACTGAAAGGTACTCTCTGTGTATTACTCTACCCCTAACATGAATAAGGAACATTCATAGCTCCTCGGTACTCTCATAATCTGTACAGTGTACGGTCTATTCTGTCTGGTTATCGGTTCTTTCTTTTTAAAAAAAAAAAACTTATATTGTTCAGAGAAGCTCAGCATAATTTTGTAAGTATTGAAACGTATTGATAGCTCTAAAAATACGAAGACAATTAATTCCTGATTAATGTTGATGTTCTTTGGGATGGAGGGACGGGGGGGGATTAATAACTTATACAATTTGAGTTTAGACTTTCCAATTCAACTGAAGCAGGCTTTTTGTGTTGTAAACATTTTAAATGTGCGGATTGGTGAAAATAATGAATCTGAATCAATCTACTTTTTTTTTTCAAAAGAGTGAAAGTTCTTGAAGTCGGAATACAATGAAGGAATTGGCAGATTATTCCCCATCGAAAATAATTTGCAACAATGACAGCTTATTTATTTGGAGGAGAGGTCTCATTTTCTACATAAAGTAGTGCCTTGAAGATGTATTCATGGTGGAAACTAATGTAAGTAAATTATAGACAATGTTTCTTTTTTTAACTAGTTTAAAATATATATATATACTATTTTTTGATTATAGAAAAATGGATTAGGAATGTCTTCACTATTTGAAATTGTTCTCCACGTTTTTTTGAGAGGAAAACCTTATTCTGGATTTACCTGTATTTATTTGGTTGGGGTAAGTGATTAATAAGATTGCCTTTAAACTTTGCAAAAATAATTGTGAAAGGAATTCATTGGTCAACACCCTATTTATTTTTTAGACAAGCTTAATCAACTAAAATTAATTAATCCCAATTCTTCAAAAAATGCAATTATTCAAATATATATTTTCAATCATATAAAGCAATAATTTGATTCATTTCCTAATCATTTAGGATTTTTCATAAAAATAACTTTATAAAGTGTAAAGATTGTTGTAGTTGTTGAAATTGATACATCCTTTTTAAGTAGTCATAGAAAATATCAATCAACGTACGAAACCATGCGGAGCACATTATTCATGTGTCCCATACAAATAGATAGTTGAACTTTTGCCGACATTCTAAAGATCTAAATATAGAAAAGGATGGAAAGGTGATGTTTTAAAGCTGCCTAAATTCCTTAATTGGAACTATTATTTCTGTGCGTATGAGTTTTAGTTCTGTTCTGATATTTGTCAAAAATTGAAGAAGTTCACCCTAAAATAAATATCTCGTTGATGAAAGTAGTATTTAGTGACAATCTTCGTACTTAATTTTGAGTTATTTTCTATATTTTGGTTCTTTTGGAGAATATTTATGTGCCTCTGTGTATTTGCATAGTTTTGGCAGATTCTTAATATTTATAATACGCTCAATATCATAATTATCCAACATGATAAATAATTCATTGAGTTGAATGGAAAATTGGTTGAGGTTATTGAATTTCCATTGAATATGGCTATGATCTTTTACATTAATAAATTCATTAATTTCCATCAAGAAATATTATCTTAATAACACTATATTGATAGCTAATATGAATTCCAAAAATTTATGTTTCTTTGTAGTCTTTTACTCCAGGCTCAAAAATTACAAATATCAAAACCTAAGAAATTAGATCATAGCCCAATAGAAACGAGATAACCTGAAGACTCAAGCATAGCATAAGCAAACCAAAACTTGTTTTTCTTATTTTGAAGTTATGAAATGTAAGGAAAAAAATATGTTCCAATAGTAAACAATGTAAATATTATGGATAACCCCAGATAGTTGTGCTTGACTTATCAATAAGATATTGCAGACAAAAAAGTTACTATAACTATAATTAAACTCATTATAATTGTTTCCACCAAGATACTTAAATCGGAATGAACAGATAGTCCATTGATGCACTCCGAAAATTCGTAATAATTTACCTCTTGTCCAACAGAAGTTACAAGACTTCAAAAATCATAAGTTCCAATAAT
>NW_027291132.1:0-581 GCF_016086655.4 Lepeophtheirus salmonis | reverse complement strand
AACTTTTGGGACCTCAAGATGTTTTGAAACAATTGATATGTTCAACGCATGAATTAAAATCCTTCTTTTTAAAGAATACCAAATAATCATAAGTTTAGGGGTCTTAACAATATGATTTCCAATTCAATATAAAACCCATACATTTGAAGTCTAAAATGGAATTGATTTCTAAAACTTTGATGCCATAGATAAATTTATGTTATTCTAGTAACCTTACTAATAATTATATTTTTCAAAATATCATAATTACTTTTTTCAAGAAAATACAATATAAACTAATATGTTTATTTATATATGTTATATGCAAGCATGATTTTATCTAATGGTACACATTTTATTTTTTTCCATTTTTGTATAGTTAACTTTAAAAAAGAGATTTTATGAGAACATTAATTTAAAAAAATCATTTGGAAAGAGTTTTTGGCACAACTTTTATTCCATAATGGAACCCTCAGCTCTAGTGATTGACTCAATAAGAGTCCTTAATCCTTAGTAGACCTTGACTATGTAGTCGAACTCGAGTAAGGCCCACTCTTTCTTGATGGAAGCTTCACACGCCCTCTCCTATGGACACGCCTAGA
>NW_027291131.1:0-2412 GCF_016086655.4 Lepeophtheirus salmonis | reverse complement strand
AAGCAAAGCTGATGTAAAATGAAAACGTCTATAAATAAAAGTATACTTTCTATTTCTGGAAAAACAAAACTATTTAACTGCCAAAACTTTCTAATTCAAGGTTTTGGGATGGATTAGATATTGTTGGAAGTTCTTTTATTTTTGAAAAATATTTTTGCGAATATAATTAATAAAAAAATAATTTTTGATTCGTCAAACAATGCATTTAAATTGTATTCTCCAAACAATTCTTTTAAATAAATGTAATAGAAGATTTTCTGAGTCACTTTGGTACCTTTTTCAAAATATAGGGGGGGGATCAAATTGTCAACAAAATCTTTTTCTACAAAAAAACAACACAAAATATACATTTTTAAACTTTTTATTGAAAATTAAAACTATGACGAGCATATAGGTATAGAGTAGCCACTCATTCGATATAATCACCGTTGGCATCAATAACGGCCTCAGTACGGCCTCTGAACCGGGCCACAGGCTTCTGACCATCTCATTGTCCATGTTGCCGAATACCTCCTTGATGGAGTCCACCAGGCTGGCCTTCGTACTATGGGGATGTCTGTTGGTATGTCTCTCGACATACCAAACAGAGTTATTAGGAGGCCAAAATCCTTGGGTTACGACGTCATAACAGTTCTCGGTTAACCACTGCATGGAGATTTTGGACACATGGCAGGGTGCTGAGTCCTTGGCCACACTGCCAGGCCTATAGTCCGTCTAGATCCTCGCCATGGCCTTCATGGACCTGGCATGGTTATCTCAACCTCCTCCTTGAGTGTCCTCTTTATGGTGGCATCAACATCCCAGGTGTCCTTTAGCTTCTTACGGATGCGCTGAACAGTCCGTAAATTCACCCTAAGGTTGAAGCAATCGTTGAATTGGAGATTTCACCTCCATTATAACCAATGCCATGACTACGGCGGACCTCGAAAGCTCCTCGTTCGACTTATAGCTCTTTATCTCCTCATATGATAACGGCATGATGCTAACTGGGCTATGTATCGTCAGCTGGCGAGAATGGCTTTCCCATTTGGTAACCAGTTTTATTTGATAATGTCGTCTTCAAGTTATCAAGGTTTAAGATAGGCGAAAATTTGGTACATTTAGACATTCAACCCATTCTATGTAACATCCTATGTAAGCCGCAAATAATAAATAACATATAATCAAGGAAAAAACCTAATCTCTGTACAACTTTGTCATAGAAATAATAAAATGTATCTTCCAGCTTTATAAAAATTATGAATGTCAACCATAGTAGTTAAAGTGAATCTATCAACATAATTAATATGCATAAAAACAAAGAAATATCCATTAATTAACTCCTTAAATATAGTTTTGAACAAAACATAGCTTTTTAGTATTTATATTAGTAAGTATAGAGGACTCAAATTTTCAGTACATCTCGAAAATTTCCTAACTAAAGACTTTGTGATCATTTGTTTGATTAAAAACAATGGAGCAAATCTTAGTCTTATTCAATATATTCTTTTTTTCTGAAATTGAAGATTTTAGATAATATATTCGTTATGGTGTTCAAATGTTGGAGACTCATCTTTCGGTACACTCTCCACCCCTGTCTTATTTGTCAAAAATGTCAAGGCATTATATTCAGTAGTAATCAAGCCAAACACTAGTATCTTGGACAATAACTTATTCTTCAACACCGTAGGGAGCATTACCTCTATCCTCCGCCAGCCAACGTTCATTTTGTAGGCTGTAAGAAGCATCCCAACTGATGTTTGACTCATCACCGAAAAACTGTATAATCCTCAGATTTGAATTACAAATGATTGCATATTTGCAACTTGATTACCTTCATTTTGTGTGTTAAGAAGGAGATTCCTTCCCCTCTAGTAGGACTTCAAGTTTAAGGTAGTCCTTGATTGCCCTAGCCACCGTTCTCCGATGGACCTTCGTCGAGCTTAATCCGCCGTTGAGATCTCAAGATATGCTTTTATGGACTTCTTGAGTCAACCTAGGAAGTAACCAGTCCGCTTTTTGGGTTTGTGTGAACCAAATGAGGAATGGAAAACCGCTTCACCGCCTTCAGTCACTTACAGACGTCAAAGACAGTGGCTCTTGGGATATTTTGTGACTTTTATATTTATAAGCATCATTGCCGCCCTCAAACAATTCTGCAATGACTATACGTTTGTCCTCTTGCTGCTTCTGGTGAAACTGAACAGATTTAGGAGAAGAAGATTTTTTTGTTGTCAAAAAGCAGTACTTTTGTGTGGAACTAGATAAATCCAGTATCCGAAAAATATATGAGTACCGCTAACTACCCAAGTATCATTATGTATTGTTTGCCAAAAAGACAGTATTTCAACTCTCCTTCTTAATTTGTTCCAAATTGAGGATTGTATTGCGTATTTGACCTTTTCAGTGACTTTGTCTTATACCTTGACCTTG
>NW_027291130.1:0-4724 GCF_016086655.4 Lepeophtheirus salmonis | reverse complement strand
TTAACAATTGAATTGCTCACGTCTTTACCTTTATTGGTTCACTCAACCTTTCATCTTAAAGAAATAAGACACAAAACGAGTTGGTAGTTGGGAAGTTCTTCTCAACTATGGAAGTATCATTCTATAGAAGTTGTGAATTGTCAACAACTTAAAAGGAGATAATTCTAATTCCACCCATCAACGTTCAGAACATTGATTTCGAGAAAAGAAGCAGACACATCAACAGCTGATTGTGAAATACATGAGTAGAGATAGGTTGGTTCTTTTTTCCAGATCCCAAGTATATACTTAGATACGGTATGTATAAGTAAACTTGTCTTATCCGAAAAGATTTTAGATACGAATCGGCTTAGGGTACTCGAACTTTAAGGATCTTATAAAACTTATAGTATTACTTAATACTTACTCCAAGTTATAAAATTAAAGGTATTATCTACATATATATCGAACGTAGAATCTCTATTTTTATCTTGTGTATTGCTTTGAAAGACATCTGCATAAACAATTGCGTTGCTTTATATTGCAATGTTATTATAATAGTAATTACATTGGGTTATTTATTGTTTGTCATCAGTAAAAATGTAAACTTAGTACTTATTTTGGTTTGAACTTCTGGTCAAATGCTCATAAAAATTCAGCAAGTATCCACTCTAATTTCCGTTAAGGATATATATATCCAAAAGTTTGAGTACACGAAATTTACTCAAATATTTACATCTAAAGTAAATGTGGATCCTTCCCCTCTTTAGTCAGCAAATGTTGATAAATTTACAATTGCCTTCAAAGTTGAATATCCAACCTGCCCACCTATTAATGCCACTCAAATGGGGCAATTTTTGGCACAGGAGTATATTTTCAGACTTAAAACCCATACAGAGGGTCAGAGAATGAAAATACAAACATTGTATAAATTTAAGTTTACACTAAGAGCCACTCTAACGCACATTAAATATGTGTTATGTAGCTATAACAACACATATGTTCATTATATATAGATTGAAACAAGGTCATTATTCAATCATTCAGGCAGTGATTATGGCAAACGCGTATTTAGAATAAAATGAAACTGTCAAAATATCACCGTCACAAACTCGTGACCCGCAATTACTATAGATTATGTTTTGTGACTTGTATGAACATATGACACGTAAGTGTTTTGTCATGATCTAATTGACAGCCTCACACCTGTATCGTGGGTGTCAAGATGGAATGATGATGTCAACATCATTATTTGATAATTTAATGATGTTGTATGTATACTATTGTACAATGATCCAAATTGAAGGTTACGTCACTCGTTCTAACCCCAAATAGTGTTATAAAATATAATTGGGAGAAACGGGGCTAGTTGGTGAATTTATTACGCCCCCTCCCCCATGGCTCTGCCTGTAGAAGTGCTATTGCGATCGGAGTTGTTGGTTAACATATTTGACGTGTCAACATCAATCCAGTCAGGGATAAATTGAGAAAAAAGGAATTGTCTTTTTCTAGCTATTTCACTTTCTAATTAGAGTTGAGAAGTTTGTTGGGAAAAAACTACCTTTAAAAATCTGAAAAGAAAAACAGTCGTTGCGCGTGCTCTTTCTTCTCTTTTTGTTTATTGGTGTTAACTTCTCCCTCTAAAAGAAAAATTATCCTATTTTTGGTGTAAATTGTGTTAAATATAGATTTAAATATAATCACAATATTTTCCCTCTACTAATGCTGTAAGTTTTCCCTCCTCTAGCAGTAATTACCCCCAATAATATAACAGGTAGATGTTATTAATAAGGGCCTTAATTCAGTTGTACCATACGCCTTGCTTCCGCCTTCTCCGTCCTTTCTTTTTGAATCCATTATATTAATTTTTTTTGTTCTTCACCTTCATTAATATCAGCTGATAAGTGTATATAAACATATTTATGCGCTTTAAGCCTATCTTTGTAGTGTTGATGAATATACCCTTGTGCAACTTTCGTTATTAAGGCTATATACCAGTTTTACATGTTCCAACGTTCTCTTTAATATATTTATCAGCCGCGAGTAGTAAACTCTCAACTATTTAAATCAGCGGTTCCTAACCTTTCTGGTTCTATGATACCTTGATAACATTTGCCAAGTTATAGTGACCTAAAGGGTAAAATTAGTTGGGTTGATATTGCTCCATGATATTTCTTCGCTACATATTTGGAGCTAACTAATACTAGGCTATATATTAAATTTGACTTCTAAACATCTGAAAATTTATAGACACAATGTTTTTATTTCCAAAATTTTTAACAGTTGAAATGTCATAAACACAAGAATTTCTTATATTTTAACTATAAAAATGTTCAAATTGTTGTGAAAACCAAAAAGCGGCAGTGAGAAGCTTATGTCTGGCTTAATTCTCCTCAGATCTAAAATCCTTGGGACAGTCCTTGCAAGAGCACAACGCAGATCATCTTCTGCAACAAGTCCGTTAATGTATTTAGAATTAGAAACAGTGTTTCAGGTATATTAGAAATCATTATCAAATTTCTTCTTCAAGAATTTTTAATTGTTCTTTGACAAAAAGTATTGTTCTGTTCATTGTTTCCACGTCATTATCATTTTTCTCAAAGAAAACAGATAAGTTCGATAACAAATAAATTTTACCTTCCTCAAGTTTCAACTCGGATCATTTCGGAGAAATCTGGACCTGTTACATTTGGTTCTAGGAGGAGAAACAAACTCATTTAAAATTACAAAGATGTCGTCCAATGATTATCATCTAAAATGTTATAAAATAGCTAGATAATTTTGAATTTAATTTTCAAATTAAATCGTAAAAAGAGAGGCTTCTACCGAACGAATAAAAAATAAAATGAATATAATTTAAAAAGAGTATTACTTAATCAAAATTATTCTAGCTTTTTGATCGATTCTAACGAAAACAATTCCAGCATGATTTTATGCTGATATGTACGTCGCATATGTATTTAATGATACTTTATAAGTATTTTTGAGCCAATTGGACTCATTGAAACGATCATTTAGTATTATCTAAATGAATACTTAACGAATCAACTCTAATTAACTCTTAAATCAACCCCAAATAACTTATTTTATAGGATGTAAAGAGTTTAAGAATTTAAGTTAAAAAAACTTACTAAAAGGGTGTAAGAACGATATCGTATGTGTGACATCTTAAGATTGATTGGGTGTACTCACCATACTCGACATTTAAAAGACAGTTTTTGGAGTCTAGAATGATGAATAGGTATTTTAGTGTTTTGTATTTACAATAATTGAACTCTGTAAGAATAGTTTATGATGAAATATTTGACTCTTGATATCAATGTATGAGATTTAAGTCGTACAAATGAAGAAACAAATCATAATATTTGCGCAAAATAGGTGGTACCAAAAGAGATGTTTATTTTATTGCAACACCTTCTAACTAAAATACTCATAGTGTGAAGAAAATTAGGGCAAAGCTGTTTTAATATCATTTAAAGATATACTTATAATAGACAATATTTAATTTAATAAAAATCTTGTATTTTGATTCAACTCGATAGTTACAAAGGAACAACATATTTGAGTCATTTATAGGGTTCACTTCATATTTGTGGGATGCATCAAGATACTTAAAAGTTTTATCCTTAATTGAGAATCTTTATTGGATTTAAGAAACTTATATTTCCGCCAATATGGCCCCATTTCAAAAAACAATCTATCAATTAATCATTCTTTTAATGTAACGATCAATTTTAGATACTTTAATTTATATATATTTCAATTTGTTCCAAAGTTATGTCGATTATGAATTTTTACGTTTTGTGTTGCCTTGACTATTAACCTTCACATTTCAAAATTTAATGGCCTCTTACTGTGACCATATATAATCTTCGTACCAAATTTAATCAAATCGATTTGGTACTTTTATAATCCTGGCGGCTAACATACAAACTAACTAACAAACAGAGGCTAAAATATTTAAACTTTTTATGATCTATTTGTGTTACTGTATGGCTTCAAGGGCGTCTGAAAAGGGCTGTAGCCTCCCCCTCCCAAATAAAGGAAGTTTTGCTTTTTACTAGAAAAATAAATATTTTAAAATTAATTAAATTTTTCATGTTGTTTTTTTTGTCAACAGCAGTGAATTTTGAAATTTATTTTTTTAATTAAATTTTTATCCAAAAAATTTAATATTTTAGATATACTTTTAGATTTTTATTTCAAAAAATGTAATTTTTTGTAAACAGCCGAAATTTTTTGAATTTTTTGTGAATAACTGTCGATTTTTGAGAAAAATTTTCAAAAAATTTAATATTTAAATTTTTTTTCTTCAAAATACTTGATATTTGAAATTAAATTTTCGAAATTTTTTGTCAACAGCTGAAAAATTTTGAACTTTTTTTTCCAAAAAATTAATTTTTTTATGTATATCTGTGGATTCTTGAAAAAAAAAATTGAAAAATTTAATATTTGATTTTTTTTCAAAACCCCAAAAATCAACCCTCCCCCCTGAAAAAAAAAAAAATATAATCCTGTTAAAACCACTGTGCTTGAGCGGGATGCAAGTTTGTAAACCTACAGGGTTCGGAAGCAAAACTCGGACTGAATGACTGATTTTAGAAAAATTTCAATAATTGTATTTTTCTGAAATAATTTTGAATATTTTTTAACAAAACTTTGAGGCACGACTTTTGTGAACATGTTCTCTCAATTTGGCCTCCCTCAGCAGCAATTAAAGCCTCCACACGGGGTGGAAAGCCTTG
>NW_027291129.1:0-362 GCF_016086655.4 Lepeophtheirus salmonis | reverse complement strand
TTCTAAGACTACAAGTGGAAAACAATGAATGAAAAAAAGAAGACAACAGGGCCAGAAGAAAAACGATGACAAGGATTTCTATATTGCCAATACATTTAATAATTAATTAATCAATCAATGGAATAGTCTTAAATGATACATACCAATATAAAAATAAAACAGAAAAATAAATGAATGATATTAATGTTAAAAATACATTGTAAAATAAAAAACTAACAAATCACCTTTACAATAGTTGAAATTACCACACTATCAAGATTTCTAAAATTGGTTGATCCCAAAGAATTAATGGACATTGACAGTCTAAAAAACATGATCTAAAAATGTTTTCTGCTTTTAAGGAGCATACAGAGTCCCATGAT
>NW_027291128.1:0-926 GCF_016086655.4 Lepeophtheirus salmonis | reverse complement strand
CCTTCTGTGAGCAAAACATGCACGTGATTACTTTATATGTAGTTATTATATTCTAAATAATAAAAGAATGATTATAACAGCTTCAGAAAAAAAAAAAAAAAACATTGTTCGGATTGCCAATTACAATTTATTTTTACTACTATCCCATTTGACATTACACTATTCTAAACTAATATATTTCATACATTTTTGTAGCTAATAACCACGGAAAGTTTGGCGAAATATTATTTCCTCTAATATGATATAGTAAATATTGTTGTGATGTAAAATGTCATAACATGAGTTCCACTTTCCACCAATTCAATCATTTTCTTCTGCAACAACCTTTTTCATTTTTTTTATTTGAAGTAAAATACAAAAAGAACATCGTGTCACAGTCACAATATGAGACACATCACCAAATGTGACATTTTCTATAATTTAAATTTCATTCGGAGATATAAAAATTGCGACGAGCATATATTTAAAAGGACAAAGTGTATATAGGTAATCAGCTAAAAAAATCATGTCTTATGAATTATTCCTTCCTATTTTGAAAATATATAACATTTTCAGCGGGTAAGGATCACCTTATGTAGGGTTACGACTACAAACATAAATGAAAACTACTTACTCGGCAACAAGACTCAGCAACAGGCCATACAGGCCAGTTTTAGCTAGGAAACCCTAACTGATATTTGGTCTAAAAAATTGGCTACTGAACTATGGGATATGGGGCTTCGTAGAGAACAAGGCCTGCAATGTCCAAACGTCATCAAGGTGTGTAAGGCCTTCAGCCACTATTTATATAGGACATACCTAGTTTTTCATAATTAGTTTTGGGTTTTTGTAGTTCAAAAAATTTGACCACCTAAATAGAGTTTCTGAAAGATTTCAACATTTTGTTTTGTTTTGATTAGGGACTCAGCAAAATATATTGTAATATA
>NW_027291127.1:0-2565 GCF_016086655.4 Lepeophtheirus salmonis | reverse complement strand
TTTCGGTGTATCTCAAGTTTCCGACCGATTTTTTGAAATCTTGGTTTTTTATGATGACCTGACTTAGTACCATAATTTAGTGCAAATTTTTTCCTTATTTTATAGTTCAAAAAACCGTCCAGACGATATTTTCGGGGGACGGAAGGCCAGAAACTCACCACCAGAAAGGGAGAGTTCAGGCCTAACAAAAAAATGCCATGTTCTAGGTGACATAAGTCATTTCAGGGAGTCAAACCTTCTGTACCTTATGTGGTGAAATTTTCCGTGGAAGGCTCTTAAACTATTATAAATCTGTCTGATTTCTCAATTTGATCAAAAAAAAATTTTAAGGAATTAGTTTTAATTAAAATTAATTTATTGACTTCTTAGGCACATTTTTAACGTTTAAACTTTTTTCGACATAAAAGCAAACACAAATAATATTCCAGTCTTTGAGGAAATTAGATGTTTTTCAATATCACCGTAAACATATGATATACAATAATAAGTTCAATTTTATGTGTATTGGATATTTTTTTGCAAACTTAAAATAACTTGCAAAGGAATTAAAGTTTAGATTTTTTTTTGTTTAAATGGAATCACAAAAGAGTCAATAGTCATAGTTGTATGCTTGTATTTTGAGTGCTTTATAGCAAAATATCAAATTTCAACTATTTTATTTTGTAGTATTTTAATAGCAGTTAATTTATTGTAAATAAGCTTGAATATTAGAAAAAATCGTTCATCGTTTACTACATATTAGAAAAATATTCAAAAGTGAATCATATTTTTAAATATTTTAACTTTAATGCGGAAATAGGCGCTTAATAACGTCCATGTGTATCCATGGTCATTTGTATAGAGATTCCTAGTTATTTCCCGAAAGAAAAGTTAACTGTTAATGATAAAAAATGCATAAAAATGACTTGCAAGGACCCCAAAGTAGTTCAAACATTATATTTTTATTGTATTTAACGCTCCGTCAATGAATCGTCAATTTACAATTATCGGCAATACTTTTCAGTATGCTACTTTAACTTTAAATCAAATTATATGAAATTTTTCATTTATTTTGACTATCCCTTGTTTAAGATTTATTTTTACATTAATCAATTTTAAAAAAAAGATTACTGAATTTAATTAATTTTTTGCTTAAATGTGGTTCCTTTATTTTTTCTTTTGATTTCTTTGATTTGTAATTTGTTTTTTTTCAATGTGAAAACTGAAATGTTTAACATTATCTAAAAAATAATACTATTATAGCTAATATTTTAGATAATACACGTAACTTCATTAAAAAATACTGTATATCAATTTGATTCCCAAATTTAAATTAACTAATGCTCATTACATATAATTTTATAAAAATTAAATTTGAGTGTTTTTACTAATAGGATAAAAAAAATATATCTTAATGAAACTCCAAGCCTACGTTGTTAAGATTATTTTGAGGTTTGAGATTTTTTTCTTTATCTTTTATAATCATAAAAGTTTTTATATTTTAATTTATATTTACATGTGCAAAAGGAATGAAATAGTTAAAAAACTTGTAAAATTTAAATGACGTAATTACGATAATCGTTTAACTATGTGTTTTTTTTTTTGGGGGAGATTATTTTATACCAGATTTCACTAATTGCGTTATAAAAGAATGTTCACAAACAAAGGGAAGGTAATTACACAAGTAAACAAAAAATAATTTAAAATTTCATATATTTATCATTTAGTAATTGATGAGCTTATAACTAAACTGCAATTCGTTTTTTCTTATCAAATTTAGGGTTTTTTTGTGTGTATTTTACTCTTTTTATAGGGTTGAGCCAATTTTTCACTTTGAAAGAATCAAAATTCAAGGAAGATTTAGTTTTTATTACAAATATAATTTTGATTTAGATATGCGTATAAATTTTCTATGCAATCATTAAATCCTTGAAAAATATAATTTAAAGATTAAATAAACATTTTAATTGAGGGATTTTGTATCAAAAGAGACAATATTTCTTTTTTTATTTATTGATTTTAATGCCAAAGGAACTTATAAAATATATGAACCAATATAATAATGCAATTGTTTGTCATAATTATTGAAGCCATGTGGATTACAGGGTGACAGTAAAATCAATTTTTGGAAATATAAATAGCTTACGTTAAATAATGGTTCATAATTGTACAAAAAACATTTGAGAAAAGTATAAACAGTTTTAAAAAATACTTCGAGATAGCTCTAAAGTTTTGTAAATTTTATTTTTAATAGAAAAAACTGAGTATTTATTTGAATCCTGTCCTAATATCCGAAATTCAAGCTCTTTTGTGAAAACAATACATTGATCATACTAAATTTACAATAAAGTATATTTTTAATTATTTCAAAAAAAAAAACATATATATGTTCAAAATAACGTTAATAGAACCTGATTGAAATTTAGCTCAAGAATCTATTTGTTTTAGGATATTGCAAATCAACTATTGGATTTATAAATATGTTTAATTCAGATTAAATTCAACGACAAAAATTAAATCGTTAGACTTTTGTGACCTTTTTAATTCAATTTTAACACATAAACCAGCAATTAAAATTTGTCATCC
>NW_027291126.1:0-610 GCF_016086655.4 Lepeophtheirus salmonis | reverse complement strand
GCGTTCCTGTGTTCGCCAATTGCGTCCCAATTGAAAACATTGCTGCTGTTGCAGAAAGCAAAAAAACGAGCAAAGAGCTGCCGTTACGGTCAATGGTGAGTGCTATCGGGCCATGTTGGAAGATTTTTTGTTTCACCAAATGGAAAAAGAAGACATCGACGACATTTGGTTCCAACAAGGTGGCGCTACGTGCCACACAGCCAACGTTAAAGTGAATCTTTTGCGCGCTGTCTTCGACAATCGTCTTATTATATCCGAAACGGCAAGTCAACTGGCCACCTCGTTGCTGTGATTTGACTCCGTTGAACTATTTTTTGTGGGGAACCGTCAAGGATAAATGTTACGCCAACCATCCAGAGACGATTGACGATTTTAAACACAAAATTGGAGTCGCCATTGCAGCTATTGAAGCTCGCACAATCGAAAATGTATTACAAAATTGGGTCGACAGAATGGGCTACTGTAAGGCCCCCACGGCGGCCATATGAATAAAGTTGTGTTCCATTATTAACCAAAATGTTGAAGCTTTCAAATAAAAAAAAATATTGAAAAATATCCATCTGTCTTTTTCTTATATCGATATCGAAAAGAAAAAGTTTTGTGGGTCACT
>NW_027291125.1:0-390 GCF_016086655.4 Lepeophtheirus salmonis | reverse complement strand
AATGTTTGCCTGAAAGCGGACCGAAAAATCTTCCTGACATAAGGCACTGGATGTGGATGAAACTGGATTGTTCTCTGAATAAACAGTTCATACTTGATTTGAATCTATTAGCTCAGTCCTGTTCGGTTCATGAGCTTTACAATCTTCCCCTCGTCTCTCAATGTTTTTTACCTTCTTCTTGAGAGGAAAGTACTTTTTCTACCCGGTTTTTTCTCTTAAGCCTAGAGATCATGCAAGACTTGTAGTAATTAACCAATTTAGTTTTTTCCCACAAGAAGACTTAAAATGACCAAAAATAAAATAGTTTCTGCACTGTTGAGATTGACCAATAAACTCAATTGTTTCAATTTCATCTCCTAATGGAATCAGTGAAGGGATAATGAAAATATA
>NW_027291123.1:0-1190 GCF_016086655.4 Lepeophtheirus salmonis | reverse complement strand
AAGGAATGACAGTGGTTAATTTAGCTTAGGACTCTATCGCCTTTTTTTTGAAAAAATGAGTCCTATTATAAAGCAGCTCAAAGATTGGATGATAGATTTTAAGCTACTATGGGTAAGTATTTGTCAAAAGATATAAGCGACATAGTAAAAAACTTTTGCACCTCATGCTTTAATGCCGATATAGCCGATATATTTTAGTGGAAAATAACTGCAGGAGAACCTTGAACTTAAGACATACCTATTGAGAAAGAATGAATTACGATAAATAAGATCTGATGTTTTTAGAAAGTAATTTACTACTTAGAGGGAGGCGAAAATCTAAAACATGAATTTGATTTAGATATAAGCTATGCGTCTCAGGCAAATGAAGGAGAGAAGAAACGAAAACGAAATATGTCATTCACATAAAGGAAAAAATTGGTTAAGATGAAAAACTTTTAATATTTCTTGCCATTAGACTAATACTTTTGAACATAAACGGATTCTCTTCCAAAACAAAAAAGGAAGATAACATAAATAATTTAATTCAATAAATTACTTCGATGTGAAATTTACGGCAGATACTAGAATAATAAGCGAATGCAAATTGAATTTTTTGTTTTGTCTTGGATTTAAAAAATGTTTTTTATTTAAAGGGGAACAGATTTTGACCCAAAAAAGCTCAAATGACTCTCCTTAAGCAAAAATAAACTTTTACTACCTTGTTTATTTACACAATCACAATAAAAGAACATAGAAAATAGCAGATTAGCTAGATCCTTCCTCAATCAAGTTTTGAAACTCCATAATTCGGTTTTTATCAATTAAGACGGATAAAAAGTTAGTAAATTTTGTAAATATTATAATCTTAGATTATTTCTAATGAACATAAACAATTATAATTTACCACTGAGTCATGAATACGGATGAAGTTTTAAATCTGCTTTTCTCAAGGTTAAGACAATATGCTATAATATAAATAAATTAAGGATTTATGAAAATTGGCAAGTTTAATTTTAGCCCAACTTTTCCAGTGGCTACATATCTTGGTTAAAACTAATTAAAATCAGCCCTAGATAACTCCTTCTGCATGTTACCCAAAAAATTGATTTTTCTATAATAAATTTTCTTTTAATGCTTAAAGGTTTATGTAGTTTATGTTAGTTGCTCTAAATTTTAATTTAAACGTGTTTTGTAGAGTTCTTAATTTT
>NW_027291122.1:0-582 GCF_016086655.4 Lepeophtheirus salmonis | reverse complement strand
AACCCAGAATAATCGACTGAATAACCTAGTGAGGAATAGACACAAATTTGTCATCCCACTCTACACAAAGACATGGCTTTATCAATTAATAAGGAGGTTTCCTGTCATTTAGAACGAGGAGCTATTACCCGTTTCCAGGATTTTTCATCCTTTTGTCCCAAGGTTTGTTTCAGTATCTTTGCTGTCAAACGAAAAGACACAATACGATGGAGAGTGATTATTAATGTTAAACATCTAAATCGTTTATAGTCCACTCAAAGTTCAAAATTGGAACACCTCAAAAATTGAAGCCTTGGATTAAGAGAGATTATTTTCTATGTTCCATCGATCTTACAGATACTTACCATTCTTTCCTTATTCATAGCGACCATAGAAGGTTTCTTATTTTTAAATGAGGAAATAAATGTTTTAAATTTAACGTTCTTTGTTTCGGCCTAGGCAGTGCCCCCAGAATTTTCACTAAATTAATGAGAAACATAGTTCAATAATTAAGATGAATTTTATATATACCATGAGGTATTTATCTACATGATGTTATCATACAAGGCGTGTCCAGAGATTCAGTAATCCAAGACGCTTGCC
>NW_027291121.1:0-7717 GCF_016086655.4 Lepeophtheirus salmonis | reverse complement strand
TCTTATAAACTATGATTGGTTGTGTGTTTTGTCAAAATATGTCTATCTTGCCCAAAAGTCAGTATGATACATCCAATTGAAAATTTTAGCAAGCCCGATTACATGATGGTCTAACCTAAAGCATTGAACCTGATTGATTCTTTATAAGGACTTTCGTTCCATTCAAAATGAGTATTTGCAAGATCAAAAATATCTTCTACTCCCTTGAAAGACAGTTTGCAGAGCTTACAGACTAAAGTATTATCCAAAGACTCTGATCATCTGACATAATTGAAAGGTAAAATAATTAACTCAATATAATTTTATAAAGACTAGAATATAGATAAACATAAAACACGTGTTGTCGTCTTCAGTATAAATAGATGCACTACTTGGTTTAATGCTTTAGTATAACATTGTATTTTTATTAACTTTGGGTTTGTGCTATCATTCTTTAATAGATGTGGTGAGTCAACACCAAATGGAACTGGAAGGTTTTTTGTCACAAAAATGTAGGATGGATTTGCATTTATATGCTGATCTTCAATACAGCGTTATCTCGCTAATGCAAAAATACCCCAAGTATTTTGTTGTCAGCTTTCAATTCACTCATTTAACCAGATACGTCATAATTTTCATAATTTATTCCTCTTGATAAATAAACGGATTAATAAGTTATGCAATACTTATGCTCAGTTACCAAAAGGTCAGGAATACAATTTTTTGTTGATACCTTGTAGTCGTTGTATATTTATATCAGTGTTAAATTTGTCAAACCTGACAGGACGAAATTATTTCATTAACGAAACTTTTTTTCATGATGAAGACGAGATTCTGACGAAGACACAATAAAAGAGAACTATGACGAAACAATGACAAAGATTATGTTATGATACTGACGAAACTCTGACAAAAACTAATGATTTACGATTACAATCCCCAAAAATATTAATGCAATTACTGATGCTGATAGTTCGTGCAACATGCTCCCATGGTCTTACAACAAACTCAGAACACAAAACTTTTCTTTAAGCGTATTAAATTAAATTAATAATTAAGTGTCTGTTTAATGTGGGTATATGTGTTACCTTCAATGTGAAAAATGTACGTCAGAGCGGGCAATGTGCCAAATGCCCGATCAAATTATAAAATTTCCAATAGAGTGGTCAATGGTCATTTTAACTTCATATACATTGTCAGATGAAATGATTGTGGGTAATTTGATTATTAAACAATTCAATGCTAAGCAATTTGGTCGTTAAGGATTTGATTATGATACAATTTGGTTGCTATGAATTTGATAATGTATTTGATGTATATTTCTATTGAAATAGATATAGTGTTCACATAATCAAACTATTGTATGATAAGAAATTGTCAAAAGAGACTCAACTCTATTTTGCAAAATATACCTAGGCCAACATGTTGTGCAGGTGAACAGTTGGTCCCTAAGAAGGATCAAAACCTATATCCATCACTATCCTTAGTATCAAGAACCCCTTCTAATATATTATAAAACAACCCGGTTGTACAAGTGAACCACTGTTCCAAAAAGTGGACCATTACTCATCATATTCCTGAGGATCAAGGACCACTTTTGATATCCTATAATACACCCCAACCACGGGTTGTGCAAATAATTGCAGGTTTAAAAAGTGGGGATTTCCATGAACAAGTTCACATACACAACCTGTGGACCTAGGGTTATATAGGACTATTAGAAGGGATTCTTAATACTCAATGAAGCGGTGGCGGTGGCTAATGATCCACCTTTTCGACCATTGGTTCACTTGACCAATCCATGGGTTGGGGTGTATTATAGGATACTGAAAGGGTTCCTTGATGTTCAGGGAAGCGGTGGCGGTGGGTAATGATCCAACTTTTGGACCAATGGTTCACTTGTACAATCTGGGGTCTATTATAATATATTAGAAGGGGTCCTTGATACTCAGCATAGTGGTAGCAATAGGTTTTGATCCACCTTAGGGACCAGCTATCTCTTTGCACAACCAATTGGCCGAGGTATATTTTTAAAATAAAATTGAGTCTCTTGTGATAATTTCTTGTCATACTATAATTTGATTCTCTGAATACAATATAAATTTCAATGAAAATGTACTAGATCAGAGATGTCTAACATTTCAATATAATGGGCCGCATTTCAACCAAAACTATTTTAATGGACCTCAGAACCTATTATAAATTTCTTGAAAAATGTATAAAAAACAAACGAACTATTAAATACAAATTTATTTCAATTTGAGATAAAACGTAAGAAAAGACCAAATCTAATTCTTCAAGGCCAAACTGCTTAAATAAAGCTAATCTGGTAACCTTGTTCAAATTCCAGAAAATATAGAAATCCGTCAAATATTTTTCAATATTTGTACGTATTATGAGCGTTCTACGCGTTTTGATGATATTGCAACAATTTTGCTAAAAAAATACAACTTGAAGTGAGAATGAGTAGTGGGCTACAACTAAACATTAGGTGGGTCACAATCCACAGGTTGGGCATCCCTACACTGGTTTATTAAATTACTTGCAATGAAATTGTACCTTAATAAAATCCTTAATGATCAAATTGGTTGCAATGAATGGTTTAATAGCCAAATTATCCACAATTATTTTACATGACAATGTTAATGAACGTAAAATAACCACACTATTGGAAATTTTATAGATTGTCCGGGCGTTTTGAATATTGCCCACTCTAAGGGGCATTTTGCAATATGCCCAATTTTCCACATTGCCCGTAACATATGTATTTCATCAGCCCATAAGTTGTGCAATATATCAGTATGGCCCAGAGTAAGTTCATAACCCACTGCCAAATCAATGTAATTGGCGTATGAACCCCTTATGCAAGACTCTATTTACTTTTCCAGCAGAGCACCCAACCCAACGCTAATTCATTGTCTTTTGATATGACCTCGAGAATTTAACTAAAATGTTTACTTATATGATCCATTTGACTTCCTATTGTGTTTGCAAGTGCGGTCAGCATCAAGAAGGGGGGAAGGCTCAGGATTAGAAACGTGTAAGAGCAATAACTATATAAAAAAATAGCATTAAAAAAAAATAGCATAAAATTATTATTAACTTCCCAAAAACTCTCGATATCGTTGTCAGTTTCAGATAAGGCCCCAGCTAGAAGAGATAGAAACAAAGAGAGAGAAAAAGAAAAAGGATTTAATCCGAGGACTCCCTCGAATGTACATCTTTTGGAATTTATTACTCACTACGGGTATGCAACGAGTCATTTTGTGTCCATGGAATCCTATTCGTATACTTGTTTTGAAAAGTTACGAGAGAGACCGTATCGTATCTATGAATTCATTGGGCTTAATCAAGGAATACTAGAACTACTGGAAAGGAAACAAAATATCTCGCTCACACTCTTCTCCTGTAACTACAAAAAAAGGAGAAATGACTAGTAGGATTGATAAACATTGATAAATTTATCTGACTCGTAACAATTTATCACAATCTTAAATAAATCAATTTCTTGACTTATCCTAAATTATTTTTATCCTTTAACTTAATAATTTCATTTTATACCCAGACAACATAAAACTTAATTTATATTACTTCCGACATTCATTTAGCATTTTTTTTTTTTTTACATAAGTATAAAAACAGTTTTTATTTCGTATGTAATAATAAAAATATAATATTGGAAGTACACTCATATGTTAGTTTGAATGCAGTTTAGCAATGATTTGTTGTTGTATTGATTATGGCAAATATTTTATCTTCAGTAAGCAACGCAGAGTTCTTCACTACAACGTTGATAAGTTTATCAATATTTTAGGAATATAGGTAGAAAACAGGGACCAGATTTGCAAGTTGTTGATGGTTTTTCATAGGATATTGAATAAAATACAAGGTAAATACTCAATTACTATTACATATCAAAACTATAATAATATCCTCAACTAAAAGTAAAGTGATTCTAGAATATAACTGCCATAGTGTAAATAAAACTGTAGGTATAATAAGAATCTGGGATGATTGCTAAAAGACTTGAACGTATCTCACTTCTACATAAGTTTCTAAGAAGTTCATTTCTAGTTGATAGTATTATGATAACTAACGGTAGTTGAGTATTTACTTTTATTATTTTCCTGATTTAAGGTCATATCATAGTTATATATTTTTAGAGATGTGCAGACATAGCAAGTTTTTGGATAATGATTGTGATCCGACAATATAAATACTATTCCTTAATGGTTTTGAAGATCCTCCAGAGAAAGTTATATAGTAGGGAGATTCCCTCATAATGTTCTCAATTGACATACCATATTTATCTACTTCGAGGATAAGATTTTAGAAATTATTCTTTCTTCGGCATTGTATGGATCGACTTGAACAAGTTGAATTGTGTCAAATAAGGAAACTATTTAC
The DNA here is from genome assembly GCF_016086655.4 of Lepeophtheirus salmonis. NCBI lineage: Eukaryota > Metazoa > Arthropoda > Copepoda > Siphonostomatoida > Caligidae > Lepeophtheirus > Lepeophtheirus salmonis. The sequence goes on along the minus strand of NW_027291121.1, from coordinate 3,331 downwards.
GTTTCAGTAGCTTCCTTTGGATTTTGTTAAATAAACAATTTTTCACTGAAGTACAAATAAGTATGTTCACTAATCTATTTTTATTGATATAGGCATCACAGATTGATACGAGAAGAATTCACTTTTACCACTAACTAGAATCATTTTTTTATTTTAGAGGCAGATATCTAAAATTGAGTTATGTACCATGCTGAGTATTTCTTCAATTTTTCTCCTGTTGTTGTAAATCATAAAACCGTTTTATAAGTTTCATTTTCCTTTCCCTAGAATTTTCCATTAGGTATTAACAATAATAGTGATACATATATAAATGCTGTTCCTTAAATAACAACAAAACCCATTCTCATAGTAAAGAAAACTACTCTCTGAAAACTTAAAATCGACTCAATACCGATTATTATTAAAACCGAATTTTTCGGTGTGGTAAAAATATCAGTGTATAGTTAAAGAGTATGAGAAACATTATATTTCTATAATAAACACGAGGTTGTGCGATGTCATGTGAACATGATTCCATTAAAGTACGAATAAAAGCAAATTAGGGATTTTGTTCAATTTTTCTCTTTCGAAGTTTGAATTTCTAATTAAATACACGAAATTTGGATTTTTTTTTGGCATTTTAAGCCATTTTTGACATTAATTTCCTGATAAAAGCTTCAAATTGCGATATTTCTTTGCTCAACTGCCTTTATACGTCCTCAAAGTGCTATATTTGATGATTAAAAGATGAATTTCTAATTAAATACACAAAATTTGGAGCTTTTTGGAAAATATGGTCATTTTAATCCATTTTTGTCATTAATTTCCTGAAAAAAAGCTTTAAATTGCGATAACATTGTTATGGTTCGCTTTTTATTTAGTCCCAAAGTTTGGTGAATTTTTCTAGTTGTTACTTAATTTAATATTAATATATATATTATTATAACCATCCATTTACATATGTCCAAATAATCAAGTGCTTCTAAAGCCGTCCAAAGTTAAGTAGACTCTTGTTAGTTTTTGGCGGAGCAGTGGTCCCATTTTCGATTTTCCAATGCACTTTAAAAAAAAGGATTCACATTCACAAAAAGGGGCATCCTGAAATCAAGATAGCAGTTATATTATATAGTCAAATATCTTATTCAGTTTAAGAATCAATAATTTGAAAAATATCAATGAGAGGTTGAAGACTTAATTTTATTTTTATTGAATATTTTGTAGAATAAATAATACTACATTACTACATGTTTATTTTCTTAGATATTCTTAACATTTTTATTCAAATAAGTATTTACGAGAACAAACCAGAATATTAGGAATTTATAAGAAAAATCAAGTATGAAAATGTTTTTCATAATGTTGTTATAGGCTTCATTCGATTCAAGACGAATTTAAACGCCAAACGTGGAGATTCCCTTAAGAGATCATACTCCTTCCTATGAGTGAAAATTGAGATTGATGAATTATTATAACAATAACAATGAACTATTTTGCATTTTCCAGATTTCCTATTTATACTTGCCATTTTGATAAGAGAAAAGAGGAAAATTTGAAATATGTTGAGTACCCTCATTATCCATTAGGCCCTTAAAATCACATTATTAAGTAAGATGAAACGGCTATTTACTACATAATATTTGAATGTTTTGATCTTTTGTTGTTTGTATTTATCAGCTGTATCTCCCTTCAATATTTCCTCAAATAAGCACTCTATATTTTTTATTTCTATGAGTCCAACACGTCACTATGGGTAGAATTTTCAATTTAATTTATCTTACCGACTGCTAGGCAAGAAAGACAGACTTTGATAAAACATGCAACCACTCATACACTATGCCGTCAATATTTAAAAACGTGGTGGAAGTCAAACATTCTCTTCTCAAGAATGAAAACATCTTTAGAAAGTAAAAAAAACTAGGAAACTGCCTTGCGGAAAATTGCCACTAGTAGATAGCCCTGGAGAAAATTGCTATGGAGGAAAATTGCCCGTATTTTATTCAAACTTCATGATGAATAATGCATCCTAAATTCACTTATTAATATTTATGACAAATATCTAAACAATACCTTCAAATGTGAGCAATATTATTCCAATACAATTTCCTGGCATTTTTTCAAAACTCAATCGAATCTTCTAAGAAATGGATCAAGAGGATTAAAAGGGAGGAGAGAGAAATAAATATCTTAGGGTCTCTTAAAATAGGATTGAATACCTCCACCCTTGATTGTCCCGGGGGGTAGAAAGGGATTGCTAAAACCAACGCCAATTCAACCAATACATCCAAGGAACCTCTAATACCAAAAAAATAGTTTCTAGGCTTTGGGTTGCGCTGGGTACTTGGGAGACCCTGGATCCTTAAAAACTGCCAAAGCATCACATACATCCAAAATAACCCCCTAATACTTTAATATTAAGCAAATTTATTATCAAGTGTTATCATTAATCATGAAGTATTAACAAAACAATAATAAATGGAAGAGAGCTTGGCTTTTGTAGTTGTATCCTGAATATATACTTTTTTCGTGCGCAGAAAACTGCCCTGGGGAAAATTGCCAGTTGAAGATTGTGGATTTTGACCAAAATAATTAATAACTATTTTATTATTAGATTATTATGGGTCTCTCCAAATAATTAAATTACCCTTCTAAATCAGTTATTATCCAATATCCCAAAGAAAAGCTAAAATAAGTTTTGACTTTTCCAAACAATAATGTGCATTATATTATACGTACAACTATATGTTTAATATAAATTTTGTCATTGTAACCTTTGATCTTCCAAGAAAAGGGATTGTTTAAATTTTTCCTAGTCTTCCCCATCAAATTATAATTTCTAATATATGCAGCTCGACAACAAAAAAGCCAGCAAGCTAACTTGATATAATTTTATTTTTTCTAAATTGAGTAAAGCTTATATTTTTATTCTTTACCAAATTATCGTCAATTTCTATTGGCAAATTAATATGACTATTTATTATTATTATTACTTTCCATTCACATAATTGTTTCAAACTGCACACAATAAGTTAAAAAAGAATGGAGTTTTCTCAATTTATTAAAAATGAGATAGTAAGATATTTTTAGTCGTTAAAAAATATTGATAATATAAAAAAGTATATAATTTAACATAGTTTAAAAATCTATTGAGTCCATGTATCTCACGTTTATTTTTGTAGGACCTAGAGGAAGAGGAGTCCTTTTTGATTTTGCAGACATATATTATCACAAGAATGTTTGATATTATCTTCAAAATTATCTTCTATTTTGACATAATTATATCCTCACATTGTTCGAGAAATGAACCAATCCAACGCCTTTAGATTTATGCCAAATCTATTGGCTATGCAAGAAC
>NW_027291120.1:0-1694 GCF_016086655.4 Lepeophtheirus salmonis | reverse complement strand
TAATTTTGAATAAAATTCGGGTTATTAGCATATGTAAAGAGCACATACACTAGTGCGGCTCACACCTATATAGGATAGGTCTCAACAAGGCCAAGTAATGTATCTCTAGGTTAACATGTTGAAATCTCGCTAAAAGATGCCGGAATTATGGAAAAAAGGATACAATGTGACATGTGATAATTTGTTCATAAGTAAGTTCTTGGTCGATGCTGTATTGATGAAAAAACAAGTCTTGTCTGACATTACGTGCTCAATTCTCAAGATACTTTCCACGCTAACGATACATTGAAAATGAACTAAGCTGTATCGATAATGAGTAGTATTCATCGATGGATAAAAATAGGTGGAGGTAAAAAACGAAAACCTACTATAATAACACTGAATATGATGAGGATACTCTGGACCAAATGTGCCGTTTGTATTCACCAAAGAGTGGGAAAATAAGACGACCAGTTGCATTATTTTGCAATATATTGGACCTTGCTGCCGTTAATGACTGGATTATTTACAAAGAATCTCAAGGAGTTGACATTTATCGCCAACAGTTTTTACTAAATTTAGCAAACCAGCGGACCATCTAACATCTTGAAAGCCTAAGAATGATCAAATAAGACTGCACAAACAAAATATCAATAAAATGCCAAAAATGTAATATGTTTGTGTACAGGATTTAAAAAGAAAATTTGGCAGACTCTTTGCAAAATTTATATTGAAAAGTAAATAGATTTGTATTATTATTTGGTAAAAATATTATGAATTGAGAGGAGTGACTAATCTTTTCCAAACAAATTGAACAGTTTGTTCCGGAACTGCGTAATTTTGACCAAAAAGAATCGTCGTCCTTTTTTTTTTTTGCCAAAAATAAAACGACAATCATGCCTAAACCACCATATTTACCGGATTTGGCCCCCTAGTGATTTGTCCTTGTTCTCAACATTGAAGACATCTATGAAAAGAAAAAGATTTGCAACGATTGAGTATATAGATACTCCACCGCTTGAAGATCTCAAGGCTCTACCAAACAGTGATTATGAGAAGTGCTTCGAGGATTGATAAAGCATTGTTACAACTTTATTGTATCAAAGGGGATTACTTTGCAGGGGACAACATAAACATTAATAATAAAAAAATATCCTAAAGGTATACAAAGTCCCCTTACTTTTTTGAACACACATTGTATGTAGACAATTGCTTCTAAATTATTCATCAGGATTAAAACATTTTTAAATTTAAAAAATTATCATAGAATTATGTAAAAGTTATATTTATAAATTTAGTTTAGGAAAATAAATAAATAAATTGACCATTACTAATTAACTAATTTAATTGAAATCTATAATTACATATCTTATGAAAAAAAAATTTAATTGAAATTAAATTTTTTAAATTATAGTGTTCTAAATTTATTAGAACACTTTCCAATTTAACTTGATTAAAATTAAACATTTGCTCAGAACCTAACCCATTACAGAAATAAGTAATCATTTGGGTTAATTTCAGGCATTCTGAAATTTCGTCAGAGGATAATTGAGACATTTTGCTCAGAATGAAATAAACTTTTTAAAAATTTATTCTTAATTAGGAAAAAAGAGGATTTTCCGGAAAAATGTACTAAAATTATAGTTAAAAATCCGAAATTCTTCCATACGCGTCCGAAAAATATACCGAGTAGTCCATTAAAATCTATACACTTT
>NW_027291119.1:0-2696 GCF_016086655.4 Lepeophtheirus salmonis | reverse complement strand
GGAGATTAGAGAAGAGATTATAATTCTAAAGGAAAATGTTATATTTAATGTCGTGGTTATTGTATAAAAAATTAAGAGTTTTACCAAAAGATTATCCTAGTCAAATTGAGCGAGGTAGATGGAAAAGAGCCAAAGAATCTAGTACTGTATGTTGTAGATGTTGTTTCGACTACCTACCAGAACATTTAATTATGCTAAATATAAAATATTTATCAAAAATTGTTGCCGTTATCTATCTCAAGACCGTTTCTTAAAACTGTTCTTACTTTTAAATGACGAATATTTACTTAGATATATTTGATTTTGATGTTTTGAAGGTATTTTATCATCAAAAATTGGCAGATTTTGCCTCGATTACCTACAAGAACATTTCAAGATGCAAAATATAACATTTAAAAAAAAATCTCTGCCGATATGATCTCAAGACCTGTCCATAAGACATTCATTATTTTAAATTAATATTTCTTAGATATTTAGTTTTTGTTGTACTGAAGGTTTTGTGTCATCATTCATGGGAAGGTTTTTTCTAACATACCTACACAATTTTAGATTCTAATTATCACATAATTTTCAAAAATCTTTCATGTAAATGATCTCAAGACCCATTCAGAAAGTAAAAAAATATTTTTAAATGTTGCAAATTTACTTAGATGTATAAGATTTTGTTGTTCTAAAGGTTTTGCATCATCTTTGACCGGAAAATTTTGTATCAACTACCTACCACAATATTTAATTATGTTAAAGATAACATATTTATCAAAATCTTTCCCATTTTGATCTCATTACCCGTTTATATAATTAGATGTTTTAGATTTTGTTATACTGCAGGTATTTTATCATCATTCATTATAAGACTTTGTTTTGACTACCTACACAAACATTTAAAGTTACTAAATATAACATTCAAAAAAAATATTTTTGCCATTTTGATCTCAAACTCTGTCCATAAGACAGTCATTAGTTTCAAATATTGAATAATTAAATTGGTATTATTGATTTTTTTTTATTGAGGGTTATGTATCATCAATCACGGGAAGATTTTGTATTGATTTCCTACCACACTATCTAATTATGCTAAAGAATTTATCGAAAATCTTTGCTGTTTTTGATCTCAAGACCCATTTATATAATAAGTCATTATTTTTTAATGATGCATATTTGATTAGATGTAAAAGATTTTGTTGTCCTGAAGGTTTTGTATTTGCAATGACGGGAAGATTTTGTCTCAACTACCTACCACAATATTTATTTATGCTAAAGAATATGTATTAAAATCTTTCCCGTTTTCGATCTCATGACCCGTTTATATGAGATGTTTTAGACTTTGTTATAATGAAGGTATGTTATCATCATTAATTGAAAGATTTGGTTTGGACTACTTACACAAACATTTCAACATGCTAAATATAACATTAAAAAAATATATCTTTGCCGTTTTGATCTCAATATTTACATAGATATATTTGATATTGATGTTTAGAAGGTATTTTATCAGCAATTATTGGCAGATTTTGTCTCGACTACCTACCAGAACATTTAAATATGCTAAATATAACATTTTTGATTGGAATATTACTTATATAATTTAGATTTTCTTGTACTGAAGGTTTTGTATCTTCATTGATGTGAAGGTTTGATATATTCATTGATGTGAAAGTTTAGTCTTACATACTTACCAAAACAATTTCAGATTCTAACGATCACATATGTTGAAAAATCATTTCTGTTATCCATCTCAAGACCCATTCATAAAATAAGTCATTATTTTTATATGAGGTAATATTACTTAGATCTATTTGATTTTGTTTTTCGAGGGTTTTTTATCATCATAAATTGGAAGATTTTGTCTCGACTAGCTACCAGAACATTTAAAAAGATCACATTGTGACGTGTAACTATTTAAAGCCAAGTAAAAGAAATACAACATCGTTCTAAAATATTTCCATGTGGACAGTGTGGGTTTTTTTTTCATATTAGGTTTTTTTTTTCTATTCATACATATTTTATATATTTTCTTGAATGGACATTGGACACAACGCACTTTTATATGATGATAGATTTAGAAGCTTATATAGGTCTTTAGTGAATAAAGCAAGGAGTTTCCTGTATTTGTGTATATACTGTATATAATAATACTTTCGAGGTAATACAGTGATTATTTTAACATGGACATGGACTCCAGTATTTCTAGAGTTTTGTTTTAGCTCTGCGTTACGTGGAATGACTCTTATACATTGATAGAAGGAGTAAATTCGATGTTAAAATTTGCAGCAGCTACCTCTAGAGTCTTGTATTTTTATTTAATTCATCTATTGTTTTTTACGCTAATTATTATTTTTTTTAATTTGATGTACAAAGCTGTTGGTTTTTTTGGAAAACTTATTTTTGGTTCTGAATAAAGTTACACCAGCTGCCAATATATATATATATATATAAAAAATAGGAATATAGTTCACTTTCTGCTAATATATTACTAATGTTATTGTTTATGAATAATCTTTAAACGGAGTATACAAATTTGCACAGCCTATCAATTTCAATCAGTATTAATTTTTTTTATTTTTAACTTTATGGAAATATATTAATATTTTGAAGAAGATATAGTGAACAATATTATAGATGTTAGTAGATCAAAATGTCGACAGAAATAACTTCGACCAAAAAAATGTCGAACGGACAAAACGTCAACCGAAAAA
>NW_027291118.1:0-1538 GCF_016086655.4 Lepeophtheirus salmonis | reverse complement strand
CGGTTGAGAAGAGGCGGGTTCTACCATTTCTGAGACATGCTAGTTTATAAATTGTGAAAGGATAGAAGGTTTTATTTAAAAACTTTATATTACACTAAAAAAATATTTTAGATGTTTCACTCATTAAAGGAGTGAAAAGGTTTATTGGCAATTTTGTATATAAATTAACTTAATTTATTTGTATTTAGGGGACCATTTAAGTATTGTGGTTTTTTTTTAAATTAGTGAATAGTTTTCAAAATAGGGGTCAAAACTCAAAATATTCAGGACAGTAAACTAAAAAAACACCACATCTGCATCCTATAATTTGGTTATATATCTAGTATTGTAAATCGTGTATATTTTTTAGCTACCTCATTTTTTTGAATGGGTAATCTGAAGAAGAAATTTTTCTTTCCTCAGTTGTTGTCATCATTATTTAACTCTGAGTAGTTTAAGTTCCTTTTCTACTACAATCAATTATATTCAAAACCTGATAAAACAGTCTTGTGTTTCATAAAAGGGCGAGTATCTACAAATGATTGTATCTAAAAGCAGGAGTTACTACAACAAATCTGTAATGTTTTTTTTTCGTTTTCACTAACTAGAGATTACTTTATACACATGTGTTCTCTCTCAAGAAAAAAAAATGATAACCACATTGAAAAATAACAGCACATACTTCGGTAATTCAGGTTCAACTACAAACAGCCTCCCTTCTTTTTTACATTTCCTGATTGCGCTGCTTTCCCCCAAACATGTAGATTTTTTTTTTTTTTTTTTTTACATGCCCGTAATACAGACAGTTTTCATGACTATATATTTTACTTATAGTTGATAAGTATAGAAAAAATGGAATGATCAATTTTCAAATTTGCAGAAAATCAATGTTTTGATTTGGAAACTAATTCGAATTACTTTTATCTATAAAAAAATATTCTGTATCTATAGTATAGAAGTATTTTAAATTATTCATTGTAGACGTCATAACTGTACTTTTTAGTGTTTATTCAAATATTTAATAAAGGTTCATTGTAGGTTAATATATAGAACACTTGCTTTACTGATCATCATCATCAACAAAGATCGTTAGTTAAATTGGATGTATAAAAGACAGATTTATTCACAATTTTTCATTAATGTTCATTTGAATAATATCAGCAATTTTATGTAAATTCGAATTTATGTCATTAATCGTATCCTATTGTTTACACACCATTCTTCAGCCTCAAGGATTTCAACCGATTTGACCTCGTGCCGGAAGCTGTTTTTTCTTCCCTTTTGTATAATTCAAATTGTGAATTCATAGATAAGTATATGAATTACTTCAGGGCAAAGAGATCATTAGTTCATGTCTGCTGTTGTTCCTATAACTTTATGATGTAAATAGATATATGTTAACCAACTTTTTGTTTTACCTAAAATTTTAATTTTTTGTAGTAGAACACATCTATAATAAATGAAGAAGGGATATTTGTAAAGAAAAACTAAGTTTAACGATTAGAAATGGAAACCCCATTGTTGCGTGTACTCTTTTTCTTTTTTGTTGATTATTTAAT
>NW_027291117.1:0-765 GCF_016086655.4 Lepeophtheirus salmonis | reverse complement strand
GAGTTTTTCAAGAAAAATGGGAGGATTTATATTTTGTCACTGAGGTAACTGAAATCAGCATTCCACATGCAAAGAAGTATATTTACCATTATAATTCAAGCTAATGAAGATACAGTAAGAACAAGTTTTGTTTTAAGTGAATTGATAGCAAAGTCATCAAAACGTTCATAAAAAATGTATTTTAGAAGCAAGTTGGATTTTATGCCCAGATAAAAAAAACTGTTTGAAGGTATAAGCACTTAATCACTCAATAAATTATAGATTTAGCAACTAATGTAGAGAAATAATTAACCCAAACAACTAAGAAATTTGAGGCATTTTCAATTTCTCACGATGAAAGCACAGATGTGACAGATACTACACAATGTGTTGTTTTTATCAGAGGTATGGACTCCAATCTAAATTTAATGTAAGAATTCATAGAATTGATAGCATTACTACAACGGGACGCGATATTTTTAAGTTTTGGAAAAATGTATTGAGAAACTTGGCTTGAGCTGGGATAAACTTGTGTCAATGGCCACGACGGCGCACCGGCAATTATTTCTCAAAATTTTGGTGTAGTTGGATTGACGAAAGTTGAACAAAAAAAAAACTAAACAGCCTTGGAACCAGAGTCAACTTCGTTAGCATACATTGCATTTTCATCAAGAAGCTCTTTGTGGGAAAAGTACAACATGAAAGAAGTGATGGATATAGTAGTTAAAACAATTAACCTTATACGTTCTCGCGGGCTTAATCATAGGCAATGCATATCATTTCTTG
>NW_027291116.1:0-521 GCF_016086655.4 Lepeophtheirus salmonis | reverse complement strand
TTACATATATATAATAGATTTTAATAATTAATTATGACTTAATTCATCTATAGTTGAGTAAGGTTGTTTTTTTTGGTCCGCTGAAGAGGACAAAGCGCAATACTGACGTACGGCCCTAGTTACGGGCAATGTGCAAAATGCTCGGGCAATCTATAAAATTACGAGTAGAGTGGTCAATTGTCATTTTAAATTCATTTACATTGTCAGGTGAAATGATTATGGGTAATTTAATTATCGAACAGTTACTGGCAAGGACTAAGGATTCGATTAAGATACAATTCCATTTTAAGGAATTTGAAATTCTATTGATGGGATGTTCAATTTTGAATTTAAAAGTTTCTGGGGTCCATTATATTAAAAGGCTAGATGTCCCTGATTTAGTTAATTTTCTTCGAAATTTAGAACAAGACAAGTAAGTTGGAGTGTACCCTTGAAGATTTGTTGCTGGTTTGTAATTTTAAGTCCTTGTTAAACTCATAGGAGATTGATATGGAAGTAATTCCATAAAATGTCCATGCTTA
>NW_027291115.1:0-2891 GCF_016086655.4 Lepeophtheirus salmonis | reverse complement strand
TACTATCCTTCTCTTATGTAATCCATGTAAGTAACTAAATTAATTAAGCTCACCAAATCTTGATTCACTAATACACAATATACGAATAATTGATCGTATTATCGTAACAATAACACAGATTGCATTTATTGTGGCAAGACGTTCCAGGAGCATTCTAAAGATACATTTTAAAATGAATTAAATATATTGGATTGCCATATATTTATGGTGGCTGGTTGGATTGAAGCAAATCTTCATTGAGAAAATTAATTCAGTCAACAATGAATATATAGTACTTTTGCAACATATTGCAGTTTGAGGGGAAAATGATATGCATGGAGTTGTAGAAAATATGATTTCAACATGCTTTAAAAAGGAAGACAAAAATGACGTGATAAACGGACAATTTAAATAATGTTTAATAGGAGAGGGCTTAGCTGTTGCTTTGTTTAATTATATTAGCTAAGAACAGCTATCATATAAGGAAATAAACACAAGTTCCACTCTGTATCTAGGAAGGACATTCAATTGATATTTTATTTTGAAATTTGCCAGATAAAACTTAACTTCTCACCAATAAAAATAACTGATTTAAAGAAATATTGTTTATCATAGGAAATATGTTACTGTTAACACACCTTTAAACAACTTGATGGAAGATATTCTGGCTTTGTCTGACCAGAAATCGAAACTTGTTATTCGATACCATCCCTATAATAAAAACGTTGTTGAAAGGAGAGAAAAAATAGGCCCTAATACTTAGGCATCGACAGTTTCAAAGATATTCCATATTATGGGCAAGAGGGTGGAATATAGTTGAAGAGTAGTTTGTGAACATGACTGTTGGGGAATATTTCGAAGTATAAGGGCGTAAGAGGTAGATGCAATAACAGCTAATCTATGGAGGAAGAATTATATCAAGGAAAGGGCGGTGTCCTATATTTAACCAGTCAGTAGTGCTTCAGATATCCAATATATATCAGCCTTATTTAGAGTTCCTTCGTTATATTGTAAGATAGCCCCTAGTAAATCATGGAAGACAGAGAAAAAGGCAGCTAGGGCAAGTTGAGAAGTGACAATAGTATCCGTTTTATCATGTCTATCTCTCACTTAAGACGTTGCAGAAGTTCAACTCTGAAGGAAAATGCAAGAATTGAGTGTCCCAGGTGTAATAATGGGCTACATTTACATTGCTTCTATAGTAATCTCAAATAATAGCAATTCCTTATACTCTAGATTAGGAAATTTTATTGAAGCAAATACATAGGCAACCCATCTATTGATATCTGAGGGTATAAATGGGGTAGGTGAGGGGGGAGGAGTGCTTCAATAGTAGGATGTAAAATTGACGATATGCTCATGAGCATAGATTCAAAAAAGAACAAGTTCCTACTCTGCAAGATATTACTGCTCTTATTAAGTATTTCTCCTTATTTTGCCAATTCAAACCCATTACCGAGAAAGGAGCACTATAGTTTTTATAATAATCTCTATACACAGATATGTTGCCTATCAAAGATTTTAAAATATATACTTTTCTTTTGATTTATACTCACGAGTCACAAGGATCTAGAAAATTTTCAGATCCTTACTCATCCACCTCATAGTTGATATAACGTTTGCCCGCTAGAAAAAATTGCTTGCGAGTTTAGTTATTACCTCTCACTTTTTATTTTATTTGCTAATGAATAGTAATAATAATGACCGGGCTTTGTGAGTGAGGTTAGGTAGCTCCATAATTAGTTTTTGGTTAATTTAGTTTTTTCTGAAGTTTTTCCTTGGCCCTTCCATTCAGGGATTCGGATCTGGAGAGTGAGACACCTTTTAATAGCGACAAAAGAAGCAAATAAAGGTTTTTCTATTGTGTTCAGAGTTTCACAACGTCTCCCTTTTTATTCAAACAACCTGTTATTTTGTGTGTTTTCATTCGAAGGCTAAAAATGTCATTAATGTGACTCTGCTCTAGAAGTTGAATATTTTCTTCCATATTTGAACTTCAATTTCATATAAAAGAAATAGATCTTTATGCATTCAAATTAAACTTTTTAATTGTCTAATCCATCAACACTACTCATACCCTTGGCAGCATTAAACATATTAAATGTACATCTTTAGAAAAACTGAAGGAGGTTGACAGCAACCTTTCATTAATGATTGAATTAGTGAGTCTTCAGATTTCAGTAAACCACCGGTATACTTTTGCTATTGTTTTTAAAGGAAGAGTATGGAATCCTAGGCTAGTTTATTTTTTAACAAGTCATATATTGATTATACAGATATAACTAGGTTTGTAAATCCTAAGCATGTTTTGGGGGGCGAGTTTTGTCGTTCTTGGTACCCTGAACAGTGTTGCGTTTTTATTTTCTAAAGCTGTTATTATTATTATTTTATTCTTGAGGAGATGACGTCTTAGTATAGAGTGTAACCATAAATGTGTGTTCTCGTAAGTGACAGAGAGTAACACTGAGGAAAAATAAGTGCATATCTTTTTTAGGCTCTGAGTATAACTAAGGATTGGAAAAGGATTACTTTCTCCCTATGTCCTTGCTAGATACGGAGTTGGACTTAAGCTTATTTCTTTTATACTAAAGATGCTTAAAATTAATTTAATAAAACATAATGATTGCTATTTTGCCCTCCTTCCATAAAATTCTCCAAGTTGTCAGGATGACCACATTCCTTTTCCATTTCTTTTGGGTACATATTTTTACTTTTATAAATATTCACAGTAAATGAAGAATATTAAATCATTAATAGGTTATTTGCCTACCAGCAAGGTTAATAGAAATACAAGGTTAGACCCGCATCTAATCGGACTTGCTGATTTTTCAATTTGATTTATCGTGCCGACTCCTAGATAAGACAGTTTTTGACAAACTCTTCAAGTAATTATAGTCTATAACGTCACTATT
>NW_027291114.1:0-513 GCF_016086655.4 Lepeophtheirus salmonis | reverse complement strand
TTTAATAATATATAGATTCAGTATTCTAGGGACCTATCATACAGCGTCACCTCAAGAATTATTGGAATCACGTTGTTTATATCTGATTATGACAGCCACGAAAATAGAAGAGCTTGTCTATAGCCAAACTTCTTCTGAATGTGTCCAAGAACATGTTGCACCCCAGCACTCCCAATCTTAATCCTTTGTATTATTCCATCAAGGCATAGGTTGAAGAAGCTGCCTACAATAATCCTCACGGATCTGTGAGATATTTGGAGTTAAAATACAACACTTTGTAGTGTAGTATTTCCTAATCCAAAAAAAATATAGAAAGGATCTTTGGACTTTTGTAGGACTAGTCAATCAACTGAGTCTGTTTATACCAAAGACAGCGAAGCAGTGGGACCTATAAAAGAATTATTATCATCAAAAGGTGAGTTTAGATGGACTATGCACCATATCATATCCATTGACAAATTGGAAGAATGTTGATTTCACCACCTGGGAAAATATTGTGGATAAAGAGTGCAA
>NW_027291113.1:0-489 GCF_016086655.4 Lepeophtheirus salmonis | reverse complement strand
GCAGGTTTACCACTGCACTGTTTCCATGCACCAAGGAAGTCTTCTAATATTCTATAATATACTGCAACCCACGGGTTGTCAGGCGAACAATTGGGTATGGGCAAATCAATTTTTTCTCGGTCCCCCCTTCAGTGAGTACCAAGGAACCCTCCCATTGTTCCGAAATACACCCTGGCTATCAGTTGTACAGGTGAAGTACTTGACCTCAAGGCAGTTTAAGCTTTACCGAGGTCGCATTTATAAGCACCTAGAACCCTTTTGAATATGCTAGAATACACCCATGCCCACCGGTTGTGTATATGAGCTGCTGATCTCTAAGGCAGGTTAAATTCTTCCAAAGCCACTTCCCTGAGCACCTGTTGTACAGGTGAGTCACAGCCTGTCATTGCCTTGAAGGCAAAAAAAATACTATATGAACTATACTCTATTACCAAAGAGAAATAAATATGAGAGAATTAGGGAAACGAGTAGTTCTGTGTCGTTCGCGAA
>NW_027291112.1:0-1097 GCF_016086655.4 Lepeophtheirus salmonis | reverse complement strand
AATTTCTCCTTTCTCAGCGTAATACCCATATACTCTACATCTTAATAATACTTTACGCATACTTTCAACATGTTATTCGAAATTTTCATCATCCGCAAGAATGTCATCAACAACTTTAGGAACGTTATGAATTCCTTCTAAAACCTGATTGCATCATAATGCTCATAAAGTTGTTGATGACGTTCTTGCGGCTGATGAAAATTTCGACCCTGAATTATATGTATCTCCAATAGAACTGAAACCCATTGGTGCTCTCTTAAAATAAAATCTACCATATGGTGTTATAAATGAAGTTAGTTTCTCACTTCTCTCATCGAGAGGCATTTGCCAATATCCATTTACTCCGTCAAATTTAATAAAGTATCATAATTTTGGGTTAATTTCCAAAACAGTCTCTTTTGGTGTCTTCATAGGGTGAACTAATCTTTTTACTTCATAATTTACTTTTGTAAGATCTATTGTTCGCCGTATTTTTCCATTAGGTTTTGGTACAACAATAATTGGATGCTTGATCTTCTTTATTACATCTTTCTTCATAATGTCTTCAAGTGTTTTATTTTAACTTCATCCTTGTAGCAAAATGGGATTTGTCTCGATCTTTGAAGAACAAATGGCTGGGCATCTTCAAATAGTTATAATTTCATTGGAAATAATATCATCGTCTGTATTTCTTTAACATAGGTAAATACATCTGAAAATTCGGCTATTAAGTCTTTTAAAAGATCCATTTTGACTTTTTCTGATATGTTAAAATCTAGAGTTTTATTACATTTAATACTTGAATTCCCTAATGATTGACTAATCCATTTTTCCTTTAATTGTCTATGTAAATCTGGGTATATAATTGCCAATCCCATACACTCATGCTGTAATAAAAACATATCCTCCTGACCAATATTCTTCACAAAATAGACGATCTCTTTATATTGCCGATTACCCAGTCTAAATAATAGTATAACACTATTAATAATCTTTAATCTTGAGCCATTCTCCCAGACTATCTTGGGAATAGCAGATGGATGCCATAGCTTCTTTGATGGTAAATCTTAATATTTGTAAACTCTTAAGCCTGCAATAGAAACCATTGCATCACTATC
>NW_027291111.1:0-593 GCF_016086655.4 Lepeophtheirus salmonis | reverse complement strand
TTTACAATTACCACCCATTGGACCCAAGAGCTAGTCAAAATGCCTCTTGAATATTGAGTCAAAATATGCTAAATAGATGTCCCTAAATTTTATTAATGAGTGCTGCAATCTTCACGTTGAGATTTTCTCAAAGAATTAATATCAATAAATATTAAATATACACACAAATCAAAGTCACAATCTCGTGAACTAAGTACTTTATATTTAAGATTAATCTGAAAATGAAGAGTAAAACAAGATAAATTCTATGAAAATTAGTTTCTTTAACATATTTTCCAGCAACTTCTCTGGTTTCACAAAATGAAACCACGTAAGTAGTCTAAATAAATGAAAAGACTGATATCATAATATGAAAGATTGTATATAGATACTTATAGTCAGACCCACAGCAAGACCTCAGTCATAGAAGGAGGGGCTGTTCACCTACACAACCTGCGGGCCCGTGTATATTATGGCATGTTGAAGTGTTACTTAGTAATTAGAAACGCAGCGGTGTGGATTTAAAACTGACTTTAGTGAGAGGTTGTGTGTATTATTGTTCTTCGGTTAAGAGTATCAAAATGATGATCAGAAAATTATGAATGGATTAGCAA
>NW_027291110.1:0-963 GCF_016086655.4 Lepeophtheirus salmonis | reverse complement strand
GTTTGTTTGTTTTTTGCCACTCAGCAATGTATTTGGGGGAAAAATTTGCCTTCAAAATATTTTTCACAAATCATTGAGGTTGGAGCTGGTTTACAATTAAGGGAATATTTAAGGTTATATAACCATTGTCTTCTTCTAGTTAGTTCTCTTGCATTTTTTGGAAAAGGAAATCTAAAGAACTGTATGTTTCCATGATTTATTTTTTTGTGTTTGGAAACAGTTTGGCTCATACATCAGAGCTCGGAGCATCCACCCATAATGAAAAAAATCTATAAAGAGTTTTTAAAATATATCAAAAATTAGTTTAAAATAATTAAGTAAATAAGCCCCTAATAGTAGCTGTGTAGAAATTCATATTTAATTTTTAAAATCAATTGACAGAATTTCGTAAAATTGTACTTAGTCAATTTGCTCCCTCTTACCTGAAGTACTTCCTTATAAGTAATGAAACTATTATAAATTAAATTCTCGTAATTATTAAAGAATGAAGTAAGTAGAATTGAATGGATGATAATTAAAATTATATTTGAATGAGATTAATAACATGCATCATACGTCATGTTACTCTTACGTCACAATTCTATTAATGATGGATGGAATTGCGACGCAAGAATGTTGATTCAAAAGCGAAAATGGCAACCCGGGTACGTTAAATTTTTACAGCGCAGCTGCCTTTATGTGTTACTTTCCTTTAACGCGAGATGCTATTTTCATGAAATTTTTATTGATACATACGCCAATTTAGTGACGTCATATACATGTAAAATATCTATTTATAAACATAAATCTTTACCAATATAATTTCTCGTGGCAAATGAACTTGTTAACAGATACAACTGACTATATTATGTTTTATTCAGCTATGGAGCGCTTTTATTTATCGCCTTGACGTCATATCTGCCTGGCGAGGTTAAAAAATTATGACTACCCCACCTTGTCTCTATGTATCTTGCCTTTATTATG
>NW_027291109.1:0-2637 GCF_016086655.4 Lepeophtheirus salmonis | reverse complement strand
AATCTCAAGAGTACACGATAAGTTTCCTAACACATACTGAATATATATAAGAGACGGCGGGATCAAAATTAATGCAAGCTATCTTTTTTTAAACTTGGTATAACGTCATTGTACTTAAAAAAACCTATGATGTCATGTTATGAATAATTTATCTGTAGAATTGATGTAGATCGATTTTTTGTAATTAAAGTAGACCGAGTTTTTATATGAGATTGGTCTAGGCCGAGCTTTTTGTTGGACCAAATTAATTCGGTCCAACAAAAAATATAACAGTCTCAGGCTAGTTTAGGATATCCAAACACCCAACAACCCAACACTAATATATATTACGTTGGAGAGTAAGTTGAGTTTTAGCGCTGCCTTACTTATTACATTCTAGATCACATTCATTATGTGGTAACCCAGACGAGCATATTATAATATACCCTCGATTCTATATATGATTCGTCTATATGATGGTACAAAAGCCTCTCACTCAGCGATAACCCGGCCCTCTTTACAGTAGTTATCATACATATACATATAATCATTAATAATATACAATTGTAGACATCCATTCCTGTATTTCTGAAATTAACATAGATATAATATATATATATATTATATCTACAAACAAAATTAAACCATGAAGGATATAAACAACAATATAATATCAATGATCCCAAATGACACTACATGAGTTATAGGTGTAAGTCTTTGTGTGACTGAGAGTAGAATTAAGGATCGGCATCCGAGTAATACCTCCCTAAATCAATCCTTTCTAGACACAAAATGGGATTTTTGTTAATTCTCTTTCTCTCATAGCTTGCAACTGGGAACCAATATAATAAAACGTCTACACTTCTACACTTCTCTCAAAATTCTTGAAATGGCCTGGGCTAACACTACGAAAATTTTCTTTTTCTTTTTCTTTTTTTTAGCATACCGGCAAGTCATAAGAATGAAAAATCTCCTTATTAAATTCTGAGATGTTGAGATGACAAACTTTTGAATGGACTAGAGTTGTAGAAATTATGACCTGCCGCTACACTAAAAAATGGAAAGGAACATGGTAATCCTGACAATATGAAGAATCTTTGTAGAGGAGTGCAGCTTAGCTGTTATGACGTTGTAATAGATTAGCTGCGAGAAGACGTGAGGGGAGGAAATCAACAGCAATCCCACTCCGTGTCTAGGAAGGGCATAGATAGGTAGGAATTACTCCGATGTGAATCCTCATAGATAAAGATACTATTATAATAAATGAGGGCCAGCTTTTTGTAGTTAAACCTGACTGATTAATCTTTTATTTTCCAAAGCTATTACCATTATTATTATATTATTGAAAGGAGAACATATAAGTATGAAGTAGTTCTTAGAGCCCCAAAGTCAAATACAAATACTGAGGATTCATTGGAGAGTTATAAGAATAGGTCTTTGATGTAGTCGGAATAGAATTGAGTAATTCCTGTTTATATCATTGATAGAGACGGAATGGGGATTGTGTTTATTCGTTAATCGCATAGTTGCCCGCAGGTCATTCATTTAAACGGCATAACAGCTATGCTGCAAACATTCTTCAAATAATCAGGATGACCACATTAATTTTGTTGTTTTTTTCAAGACTGGCTGATCATTTTCAATTATTTGAATCCTAAATTCTACTCTTCTAATTGACAGGGTTACCATGTCAGTTTTCAGTTTTTACGCCTATGTAATGCTTTTATAGGATTTACAACTTTAGTAATAACCTTCCATTTCAGGTAAAAAAGAGATGCTTTCACTTTTATTAGTTTTTATTTCACTGTATTCAAGTTGTTGCTATTTTTGTTATTTATCACCTCTTAAAGTCTGAATTCCATTCGGTTTTTGAACATGAAGAAATGAGAGAAGTAAGTCTGTGGACTCTATGTAATTAGTCCTTTTTTGGTATTATTACATATACGTAGTGTTGGGTCGGTCTAAAAAAACCTAAAACCTAAATACCTAGAACGTATTATCATACGTATCACTCATTATTTTCTTAGTTCTTATATTCTTCCATTCTAGCTATTAGTGAAGAAAATAAAAAGGATACCTAGAACACTAAGACTGAAATACCGTCCTTAGGACCGTTGAATGTAAAAAGATCGGACTAAAAGGGGCGGACAATAAAGACTGATAAGACTATCACTCCTATGACAAATCCAACAATATATGTTCGAGTTGATGAGGCAAGTAAAATTTAACAAATCAATTATACAAAAGCATGGAGTTTTATTTGCTGGGATGTGAGATTGTTTAGTTGATGAAACTTTTGGATGTTTAAACAAAACATAAATGAGTTTTTGCACAGTTTTATTATTTTAGTTAAAAAAATGAATCCATTTGTACAGTCGAAATAGTGGTTGGAAGGTAATGACCGTGGTCCAAAGAAATCCACGAAAGGTTACAATAGCATGCAAAGTGAGTGCAGTGTTTTTTTTACTCATGAAAAAAATAAAACTAAGGAGGTCTAATCTTATCATCATTCTACTTTGCTTCATCACGACAATGTTCCTGTGTATTCTTCCATCATCACAACGGTCAAGAGTTACGTTATGCAGTGCTTTCCTAGCCACCTTATTCTTGTGGGCTGACTGTTGGAGATTTTTTCCTCTATAAAAACCTTTCAATTCA
>NW_027291108.1:0-450 GCF_016086655.4 Lepeophtheirus salmonis | reverse complement strand
CCTTGATTACAACCCCAAAATTTGTATTTATAATTAAGAATGTTTCGAGAGCATACCTATAGAGAGATTTGAAACAACTATATAAAATTTGGGGGTACATTAAATCTCATTTCACTAGCAAAGGGTTAATATACATGAACTCATTTCAGTTTTAGTACAAAATTAAAACATTTTTCACTTATAATAGATACTTAGACTGATTTTTTCAATTAATAAATATTAGAGTAAAGACGTATGTAATTCAATTAAAAAATGGGAGGATCTGCTTGAAATAAAAAAAATTCGATAAAGTAATCCAACTAGCATTTTATTCATTTCTTAGGAATAAAGCGTTCCTTGAAATATGGAACCGTGATATTCCTTGCAATTAGAAAGAACGTATTTTATATGTCTATTATAAAAATAATAATAATATATTTTTAAATATTTGTTTATACGGTTGTGGTCTGA
>NW_027291107.1:0-552 GCF_016086655.4 Lepeophtheirus salmonis | reverse complement strand
TCCCCATATTTTAATATATAGTATTGTCAAACATAAATAAAGTAGGTTCAAAAACCTGGCAAATTTGTGCAGATTCCTTTATTGTAAGCCTTAATATTAAAAAGTTCATCAAATGGCGGATTCATAGTACATATTATTTTTAACATTGCTCAAGGATATAGTTTGAAAATATTACTCATATAAATTACAATGATTTACACATAAATTGTAGTATGAATAATTAAATATTCTAATAATAAGGAGTAAATAATCAAATAGACATATCCATAGTAAGTTAGCCTGAAAATATTAATTAAAATAATTAAAGATTGTAAGGTAATTAAAGATAATTTTACTTACATAGTCTACAAGTTAATTTACATCCTTTTGTAATGGCATCAAGCTCTCCACAAAGATGTTTCATGTCAGGACAATTTCTATACATGTCATAGCATTCTAAAGACAAGAAAGGGATTCAAAAATTATAATAAAAAGTGAATAGTTTCAAATAAATAAAAATAACCAACCAGTGCATTCGCCGCAAGAAACTTTACAGCCATCTTTGATAAATTG
>NW_027291106.1:0-715 GCF_016086655.4 Lepeophtheirus salmonis | reverse complement strand
TCCAAATTTTGTCTATTTTATTACAAATTCATCTTTAATCATCAAATATAGCACTTTGAGGACCTATAAAGGCGTTTGAGCAAAGAAATATCGCAATTTGAAGCTTTTTTCATGAAATTCAAGTCAAATATGGCTTAAAATGACCATATTTCTCGAAAAACTCCAAATTTCGTCTATTTTATTACAAATTCATCTTTTAATCATCAAATATAGCACTTTGAGGACCTATAAAGGCGTTTGAGCAAAGAAATATCGCAATTTGAAGCTTTTTTCATGAAATTCAAGTCAAATATGGCTTAAAATGACCATATTTCTCGAAAAAACTCCAAATTTCGTCTATTTTATTACAAATTCATCTTTTAATCATCAAATATAGCACTTTGAGGACCTATAAAGGCGTTTGAGCAAAGAAATATCGCAATTTGAAGCTTTTTTCATGAAATTCAAGTCAAATATGGCTTAAAATGACCATATTTCTCGAAAAACTCCAAATTTCGTCTATTTTATTACAAATTCATCTTTTAATCATCAAATATAGCACTTTGAGGACCTATAAAGGCGTTTGAGCAAAGAAATATCGCAATTTGAAGCTTTTTTCATGAAATTCAAGTCAAATATGGCTTAAAATGACCATATTTCTCGAAAAACTCCAAATTTCGTCTATTTTACAAATTCATCTTTAAATCATCAAATATAGCACTTGAGGACCTATAAA
>NW_027291105.1:0-1222 GCF_016086655.4 Lepeophtheirus salmonis | reverse complement strand
TTCCTATTCCTTTGAGTTGAAGAATATTTGTAGTGTTTTTGAAAATAAAAATTGCCCTTCCCGTTAACTAAAGTTTTGTATAAATCTGTAATTTTTAAATATATATACTTATATACAAGTATATAGCTCTATTTTTTATAATTTAAAGATTTTCAAATAAATGATTTTGACAAAATTATTTTATTCAAGGTTTTTCCCCCCATGTACTTCAAATTTATACATTTTTCTGTTTTGAACTTTGATGTATCTTCTCCATAAGTTTCATAGCCTTTACTGTGTTTAAGGTCAATCTGGTAATGAGATTAATCGATTTATCATATTTCCAATGGGTGTATTGATTATGTATAGCATGTTAAAAATTCCATAAAATTTGATTTATTGTAATTTAGAGTCTAAAACTCATCTTCTGCTCAAGAATTTACGATGGAATTACTTCCTGTAACTGAGATAGTTTAGAAAAAGGAAAAACAGAACAATAAGTACTTAAAATTGGACGTGAATTCCAACGAGTATAATGTAAGTTTGGAAGCATCTTCAACATGATTTGAGGACAATTATAAGTTCTTTTAAAATGACGGTATGCCTAGCATAATTCTTATAGTTATTTGAAAGTATCATCCATTGTAACTTTTATTGTTTATCTACATATATAAAATAAAGTTTTGACAAGTTTAAATGTTTATGAGTTTAAAGTATCTATATCCTTTAAAAGTATTGCCCCGAAAAGATATAATATTAATCAATAGTAAAATAAAAGATACATTCAAATTTTATAAGATTGAAAATCCCATCCAAGTTGCTTCTGTGACTTTATGCAAACTACGACTCACTGACAGTTAATTATAATCAGAGAAACATTAATTGATAATAGTTGAATGTAAAAGTTCAAACTCGAAAGGCCTGATGGTTCATTCCCCTTTTTTTATCTTAGCTGGGATTTTATTTTGCGAAATATAATTTGACTAGGTATCTGCAAAAATGCACAACACAATCAAACTTCAGGAGAAGAAGACCAAATGTTATCTTTTGATTCGAGCAACTTCTTAAACTCTCTCAGATTTGCATATTAAAAAGAACTTTACTTATGACATTAACCCTTATGTGCTTTTTATATTGACAATTATAAATCTTTTTCATCTGCCACCAACATCTGTGGAAATAACTCGTCAGTCAGATTAATACCTCGACGATGGCCCATCAGAAGTAGGGATCTTCAATAAAA
>NW_027291104.1:0-831 GCF_016086655.4 Lepeophtheirus salmonis | reverse complement strand
CATTGTCTGGAATTAATTCAAAGTTGATCCTAAACTTGTCTGAGTAAGGGTCATATAAAAAGAAGGACTTATTACAGAATTACCATAGTTTGTGTCAACAGTCGATGTCTACTTCTTTACAGTCATCCATTGCATCCATCCTCCGCATCTATCTCATCTATTGTCTTGTCAGGCGGGAGTGCATTCCTTCTTCTGGAGGAAAATTAAAAGTATATACCCTACCTTTTATTTATCTATTCTCCTGACCTTTGCAGGTAGGTCAATGTGTGGCGTGTTAAATCACACCTTTAGGAAGTAAGAGGGACAGCTCTTAACAATGGTGATGAAGAAGAAGATCCTCTCCGATGGTATACATTTCCTTTTTAAGGTCCAATTTAAAGCAATTAACACTATAATTGAGAACTTAAAACAGAACTTGGGGGTTCACTGATAAGTGGAGACCGATTTCAAAGTTAGAAACACTCTCTCATACCACTAATTTAATTTTCTTTAAGAAATGAGATTAATTTCATCAGGAGAATGCTGATGAGGATTAAAACAATTCTTCTAAATATTCAATTAGAAATTGATAATATCCAAGATCATCTTCGTATTCGGGAATTTCGACTTAAAGTGAAATTCACATTATTCTACAGGGTCGAAGTAATATTTTTGACACTTATCAAAGAATTTACAAAACAATGCTTAAAGTCTTTAATCATTTATTAAATCAAAAAATAATATTTGAAAGGTGTGGCTTCTGGGTTCGAATTCTATGCAAAAAGAGACCTCAATGGCGATGACGTTCTCCAGCCTGGACTAGAGCCTGTTGCAGGCGCGCTCAACCTGGCA
>NW_027291103.1:0-426 GCF_016086655.4 Lepeophtheirus salmonis | reverse complement strand
TCATGAAATAAAAGTAAAATTGACCAAATTTCCGGAGAAAAGTAACCTAACATTGAAATCCCACCATGGGAGATATGATAAAAAAGTCAACACAGTTTTTGGGACAGGTATACCCCTACTTATGTAAAACATGTTTGAAAATCTTATGGATATTTTAGGAATATAAGTAGAAAAATTTGCAAGTTGTTGATGGTTTTTAATAGGATATTAAATAAAATACAGGATAAATACTCAATTTCTATTACCTATTAAAAATTATAATAATACCCTCAACTTAAAGTAAAGTTATTGTAGAATATGGCCACACATAGTGCAAACAAAACTGTTGACATAATAGGAATCTCTGATCATTGCTAAAAGACTTGAACTACCTCATTTTTGAATTTTTTCCCCATAAAATGTTATATTTGAGATATAATTTTTGAA
>NW_027291102.1:0-547 GCF_016086655.4 Lepeophtheirus salmonis | reverse complement strand
TTTTGAAATTGAATGCATGACGACTTAAAAAAATATTTCATGGTAATTTCTGCTGATTCCAGGTCGTTTGACCGATTGGTGCAAAACAATATCCATCACGACTCTTTTTGTTGGGCAAGTATTTTGGACGACAGTTTTTGTGTATATTTTACGCAACCTACTGGAACCACTATTTGAATGAGGGCCTACAGTATTGCAAGTCTTGAAGGTGAGACAAATGAACATTCCGAAATTCTTATATCCCCAATTGAAGAATTTGCTTGTTTTCATAAATAAAGTTTCATCTTTAAGCATAACAGGCACTAAAAAAGTTAAAATAAATCCAAAATTATAGTTAGTAAATATTTTTGACTTAGTTGGAATAATGGATAATATAATTACAGTCTGGGAGAAAAGGAAAGCAAAATCGTACGCCTGTACTTTTTATTATATATCTGTTATATCACTACGATATAAATGACATTTTTCCATAGAAAGATCGGGTGGGATTTACTCTGCATGAGGTTATAAAGAGTTTCTAGTACCTGAAATTGCAAATTTACTAAAT
>NW_027291101.1:0-510 GCF_016086655.4 Lepeophtheirus salmonis | reverse complement strand
ACTTATTAAAAAAATTAATTATTTGGAATGAGTGTATCAAGACACAAATTTTGATATCCAATTTACGATAAACAAATATATTTGTACACAAATTTAATCAAGGGTAATAAAATCTATATCTGAGGCAGTAGTCGTGGCCATCTGGTTAAGGATCTAAGTATGGAAAATGTTAAGTCAGGCACTACAAATTTTTTTTGATATTCCAACAAATGAAAAATTGCCTTTCAGAGGTCACTGCCTAATTTTTTTTCAAAAATTTTGAAAAATTAAAAACTTTAGTAAAATAAACTGGATTTTACTAAATCAACTTTAGCTCCTTAAATTTTGCTTAGATTGTCCATTGCAATACAGAGCCAGCACAGATCTTTAACCTTGCCGATCGATTGTTATCGTTTTTAGCGGAAATTTTTTCTTCTGACTAGACACTTAGATATATTTTTTTTATATATTCAACAAATATTTCATAACTCACCTCAAAGTCCGAACCGCATGCAATCTGGAAAAACGTCA
>NW_027291100.1:0-1987 GCF_016086655.4 Lepeophtheirus salmonis | reverse complement strand
GCCTCCTTTCAGGGCTTTTCTCTAATTGATTTGTTTCACTTCCACGAGTGAGTGATGATGATGACGTTCTTCAGCCAAACATAATTGTTTCTGCAATATTGCTAACAGAAAATGTTACTAAGTAACGTTACTTTCAGTGATGTACATATTGTACCGGAGTGGGAGTTCAATTACAAATGGCTATTAACATTTTTATTATTATTTATATTATGCAAAAACATGTAGGAAGAAAAGAAAAAGAAACAAATTGGCTATGTGGATTTTTGGATGATCTTTTTTAATAAAGTAAACATTTTAAGATTACTTTCTTCATATAAGATAATTTTTTGCAATAACTCTTATCAATTACCAGGGGCGTCTGCAGGGGTGCGGTGGATGGGCTGTAGCCCCCCAATTACAATTTTTTTGTTTTGGAATAAAAAAAATGAAGTAGCTTAATGGACAGCGCACTCGAGAGAAAATTATTCTCTTAAACTACTGAATGTGCGTAGGTTTACGTCCGGCTCGTTCCTAGAGAAGGAAATATACATAATATTGTATATGAACTTCAAAGAAGATTCCTAGGTCAGATGGAATATATGTAATACTTAAATCACGGCAACTCCATTTTACTAATTAAAGGAACATAAAAAATTACAAACTAAATTGGGAGGAGTTCTCCTCTAAAAAAAAAAGGTAATTCGATCAAATAATGCAGCGAACCCAAAATTTCAATTTTTGAAATTTAAAATAAAATTCAAAACTAAGATTACATCAATTTTTGACATTGCTAACTCATTTTTTCAAAGTGGCACGATTGGAAATTTTCCACTTGGGAGAGAAAAGGGCATATCCATCTGTCGGAACGACTCTGCTTCTAAACAGTAATAGTAATTCTACTTCAATAACCTTCACTTTGTCAATGAATCATCCATTATAAATTCAAGTTTATCATGTTTACCCTTTTCCTCTGTTTTTATTTTATTGCAAATGGAATGTCTTTTGCTAGTATGTATATTATATAAAGTGGAGTTGAATATGACTCGTTTCCCATTTTTTGGGCAATCATAAATAATGACGTGAAGGTCGATAAAATGAATATTGAAAGGAAACTGGAGTGCATTATTCTTTATTATGTATACATTAGGGTAGCCCTTATTATCTACTTAAAAAATAAATGTATGTATTGTCACTCTCTTACCCAACATCTCAATCGGTTCTAATAGTAAAATTATATTTCCGTTCCAAAAATCGTAAAATTTGAGATACATACAGAAGTGGTGGACTTGGTACTTAAACTTTTTACTAAAATTGTAAATTTATTTTTATTTGATCACGTTTATATTTTTAAATACAAATTAATTGTAGAGTAAATTATATCTCTACCACATCGGAGAAGAGAAATGTCAGCACAATAACGTTTCATTTTAAACTTGGTTTTTAGATTTTTGAAAAAAATCCAAAAATTAATTTTTTTGGAAATAAAAATTCAAAAATTACATTTCAAATATTCAGATTTTTGGAAAAAAAATCATAAATGATTTTTTTGTTGAGAACAGTTGGGATTTTTTCCCATAAAATTCAATATTTGATTGATTTTCTAGAAAAATTAATATTTGAAATTTTAACAGCTCGGAATTTTTGAAATTTTTTGGTAATAACCATGGATTTTTGTAATTTTTTTCACGTAAATTTAATTTTTTTGAACAATTTTGAATTTTTTCAAAAAATTCAATATTTAAAGTTTAATTTTTCAAATTTTTTTCAGAAGAATTCCCTTAATCTCCATTAATTCTTGTAAGGGAGCAAGGTGGAGGAATACCCCCTGAGTGAAACAAATACAAGAGATTAATTAACATCCTTCTACTTCCTAAAAGAAGGTGTCCGACGGGCGATGAGAAAGAACAAAAAGGAGGGAGGGGAAAATGACCCTCCCATTTAACATCTTAAGGGTTACCTCATAAAATTATTATCTTTTGATAGGATCGAGTGTAAAGGAAGAGTGGAT
>NW_027291099.1:0-206 GCF_016086655.4 Lepeophtheirus salmonis | reverse complement strand
CGTTACAGCTTCTTGTAGTTCATTTAATGAAATGCTGTGGCAGCTAAGCTGCTTTCCTCATGAGATAAAATACATTTAGTGCTTACACTGAGCTAAAGCACGGAATTTTTTTTGAAGCCATAACTTAATTTACAAAAACAATGGAGAATATAGTTATTAATAATGATATATGAATCACTCCAAATCTTTTATGGAATCATCCTATA
>NW_027291098.1:0-2350 GCF_016086655.4 Lepeophtheirus salmonis | reverse complement strand
ATCATAATGAAGCAGGCAGATGATAATCACATCAGTATTTTAAACAATGATACCATATGTATTTTTTCCCCCTTTCTCCTTGCACGCGTTTTTCTCTATAACATTATCAACTTTAATTATGGGGATGTCTAGTAGTGTATAAAAACATAAGGAATGATGTGTTCTCCATCACTATAGTACTCCCTGACCAAACTTATCCAAGACATTAATAGAGAAAAAACAATCAGGAGAAACTGTGACTGATAGTATACTTGTATCCATTAAGGAAGATGAAGAGTTACAACTTAAGGCCGAATTGCATTTTGTCTATAACCTCATGTAAAATATGACAGTAAATACATTAGGGGAAATCATTTATTAGCATTTATTACTTACACAATATTTATATACATAATTTTACTACTTGCAAAATATTATAAATATAACTTAATTGGTTGTATTAAAATTTAATTAAAATATAAAAATATTTTTTTAACTACATTTCTATACTGTAGATCAGTTTTATTCCCTACAATCTTTAGCCTCCTAAGATCAAATATGAAATTAACAAATTTTGAAAGACATAGCTTTCCAATGCGAATTTTTGACACAATTTATATATGATTTAGATCATTCATAGTCTTATTGTTCGTTAATAAATCTAATTGGACAATAATTATGTTCTTAAGAAGACCGTAGGAAGTTATAATAGACTAATGATCAAATGGAATGGTCACCTTTTTGAATACGAAAAAGACTCCTACTTTGCCTCCATTTGTTTAGTGATGATCAAGAGAGTCTAATATTGTCTTCCACTTTTTTCAATGTCAAAAAGAGATTCACAAATCAAAGTAGTGACTATAACAGAGTTGGAAGTGAGAATTGAAGTGTACAGGATGTGTAATTGTGGGTATGGACTGAACATAACGAATTCAGCCTTATAAATGGAATTGCTACTACAACTTATTAAGTGTTCGAGATGAGTAATTTATATATCAAGGACTCAAATCGATCCAAGAGTTTTCTTATGGTATGATATAAACTATAGTTGACTTTGAGGAGGGAATAGATTCAGGAGTTTCACAGAAGTAGCATGAGGATCAAATTACATCTTTATCTTGGTTTATACTGGTTTTTATTCGATTATTCTTGCTCTATATCGAATTTGTCACTCCTCAATTCACATAGGAATAAAAACAATTCCATATTAGATCTGGGATGGCTGATATATTCTTGAGTCTATGATCTACGAAATTAGAAATCACTATCATGTACCTTTATGTTTAAGTGTATTTCCACAATAAATTATTTTTCCATTGATGGAGATGAGAGCTAATGAGTGAGGCAAAGATACTCCTCAAAGGGACGATATGCTGAACATCAAAGTAAGAGGTGGATGCAGGTCCATATAAACGAATATTCCGTTGAAAAGATCCATTTAAATTTAGTAAAACTATAAACTAAAACTACTGAGCAACACAATTCAAAGTCTCATAGTCATAGTGAAAACTTGCAAAGAGCCAAGGATAATAGAAATACAAGGTTATACCATAACACGTGTACGACTGATGTTAGACTTCCACCACGCTTTTAATATTGACGTTGTAGTAGATGAGTGGTAGCATGTTTTGTCAAAGTCTATTTTTCTTTCCCAGTAGTCGGTACAATACATTAAATTGAAAATTCGAGCAATAGTGTCGTCATAGCCTATAAGTGGTTGCATGTTTGGTCAAAATCTGCCTGTCTTGCTAAGCAGTCGGTACAATACATCAGATTGAAAATTCTGGCAAGCCCGATTACATGATGGTCTAACCTAATATTTCTATTGACCTCGGGAAAAACTAAATTTACTAAATTGTTCTTCTTATTTTTGTTATTCATTATTTAATAAGTCGTCGGTTTTAACGTCTCCTCTATAAAAAATAGGAGCTTCTCATCTTTATAGCTGTAATTCCATATTTCTCTTTCAAATCATATAACAGGAAGCTGATATTAACAATGGTCTTAATTCAGTAATTATTGCCAATGTCCTGCTTATTTTCTTATCCCCTCTTCTTGTTAAAGTTGGATTATAACTGATCTAATGAAACGTACGCCAGCCAAGCTGTTCTCCTCCAAAACATTCTTCAAATTGATAGGGTTACTTATATTACTTTTATTGCTTTGGTGATTTGCATCACATTTCAACATCCTCCAAACATTTCTCTCTTTTTCTTCTTCTTTCCTTTAGTTGCTACAAAATTATGAAAAAAGAGAGAAGTTGCATTAAAAGTTCTAGACCACATTCAAGAGCAGTTTTTGTAAAGTATGACAGATGAATAATTATAAAGAAAATGGAAGAAAATTTTTGTTGTAAATATACATAACCCCT
>NW_027291097.1:0-2647 GCF_016086655.4 Lepeophtheirus salmonis | reverse complement strand
ACTTATTTTAACTTTTTTATTTTTATCTTAGGTATAATGTTCAATTTTTTAAATTATGATAACAAACTTGAATATCCAATATGCGTATTGCATGCTCTTTAAGAAAGAATTTATTTAGGTTTGTTACTTTTATTAAGTATATTTTTAAATAATAACGTAAAAATAATTCAATTTTGTCTGTTTGACAAAATAAAAAATCAAATTTTACTATTTCAGTTATAGTAATATTAACTACAACAATTGGCGAACAATATGACGTGTCAAAGCTTTACGTTTGAATTTTAGATATTTTGAAAAAAATTCCAACAAAACTTTCTTAAACACGAAGGGTCGGAGCTACAGCCTTTCAGCACAATACTATACAGATTCTTATAAACAATTATGCCTTGACTTGTTAACCTGCAATTATATTTTTCATATTTGTAAAGGATATAATATATTTATATTACCTAAATTAAATTTAATTATCTATTCTTGTGGAGAATGTTCAAATTTATTTTTATTTTTAATATATGTCATAAAGAGCATTTTGAACTTATATAAGTAAATTATAGAAAGCACTCAATTTACCCTCTCTATTGATAATATAAGGGATATTGTATAAAACTTTTTTTTTCAGGATAACCATTTTGAATATCCAATATTAGTATTGAATGCACATCATGAACAAAAAATTGATAATTAAAAATAATACTTTATTGAAAAACAAACGATTATTTCATGGTATTAAGATATTTTATTAACCCTAATTTAAATTTAATTATCATTCCTGGTGGATATTGTTCAAATTAAAATGAAGAAATAAAAATGTAGAAAAGCCCGTATAGCTAATACTTCATACCAATGCATCATACTTCAAAAACAAAGGAAAGTACATGTTTATCTAATTAAATCAAAGTTTTTTGATAATCCACTTCCAATTACTCCCGTGCTGAATAATCTCTCTTTTTATTTAAATATAAGTTCTCATTGCCTTTGTTACGAAATTAATTTTTCATTTAATATAAAATATTTATATTTCAAAAACTCATTTAACCATGTTACTATTGATCATATTTTTTTTTTGTTAAGGGTAAAAAATACTTATTTTTAAATTAAAAAAATTAAGTTTTAATATTTTGTTACATAAAATTGATTATTTAAAAATAGATCATTTCAAAATAATAAACCTTTTGTAATTTTTTAAAAATGAACCAGTGTTCTATGGTTAGCCCCCCTTCCCAGGGAAAATATTATTTTTAAAAATTTTATATTTTTTTTAATACAAAATAAATTCGAAAATTTGTACACTCTTCAAAAAGTCCAATTACTCAAATAATATAAAGTATGAGTTTTTGCAATGCCTTGTTCAAAAAATCGAGCAATGTTCGTAAAACTTTAAACTAACATTCTCATTAACACATTTTTTTCAATATTTGCAAAAATAAACCATTCAGCAATGGTTATTTTTTGGAGTACAATATTCTCTTTATACTTTTGGTAATAATGTGGATTTATTGAGAAAAAAAAACATTTCTTTCATCTTGGGGTGTATTTTATCCCAATTCACCGAAGGAGGGTTAAACTATTGCCTTCACGAGGGATAAATACATACGATAACTTTGTGTAATATAACAATTATAAATATTGGGCCCAAGCCATTTTAAAGTTTTAATTAGCATCTGAATAGTTTACCATAAAAATTTTAGTGCTCCCCCAAATTCAAATCAATTTTTTTATTTATTTTCCAAAGAAAATAATTAAATTAAAAAATCAAAAAACCTACAATAAAAAAATATAAATATATATATATATAGGGAGCGGGGATCAGATTGTCGCCTACTTTAAGCCTTGATAACTTGAAGACATTATCAAATAAAAAACCGGTTACCAAATAGGAAAGCTATTCTCGTCAGCTGACGATACGTAGTTCAGTTAGCATCATGCCGTCATCATATGAGGAGATAAACAGCTATAAGTGGAACAAGGAGCTTTCGAGGTCCGCCGTAGTCATGGCATTGGTTAATAATGGAGGTGAAATCTCCAATTCAACGGTGCTTCAACCTTAGGAGTGAATTTACGGACTGTTCAGCGTATCCGTAGAAGCTAGAGGACACCTGGGATGTTGATGCCACCATAAAAAATGGCACCCAAGGATTTGTGGCCTCCTAACTCTCCCGACCTTAATCCTTTGGACTATTTTGTCTGGGGCTATGCCGAGAGACATACCAACAGACATCCCCATAGCACCAAGGCCATCATGATGGACTCCATCAAAGAGGTATTTGGCAACATGGACAATGAGATGGTCAGAAGAGCTTGCAGCCGGTTCAGAGGCCGTATTGAGGCCGTTATTGATGCCAACGGTGATTATATCGAATAAATGGCTACTCTATACCTATATGCTCGTCATAGTTTTTAATTTTCAATAAAAAAAGTTAAAAAATGTATATTTTTGTAGAAAATTATTTTGGCGAAAATTTGATCCCCCTCCCTGTATATTTATTGACAAATATGACAATAGATGATTGCAAGATATGTAAAGTTATATTGTATCTCTCCGACATTAAAAGTCGATGTACAGAAAAACTTGTTATTAATTAGATACACATTCACATTTAAAAAAATTACAAAAATAATTGTAGGTTAACAAGTGGAGTAATAGCTA
>NW_027291096.1:0-2749 GCF_016086655.4 Lepeophtheirus salmonis | reverse complement strand
CTTGTCCTCGCCATACTCTTTCACGGCAGTATCCATTTCCATCCGACCTTCGAGGCATTGACTTAGACCTAGTGGTTGCCTCAGGAGTCCCTTTGGCTACCACGTTGTGAACGATGGTGTGGCTGCAGTTCAGAACCTTGGCAATTTCAGTGGGAGTTTTTCCCCGCGCAGAAAGGTTCCAAAATTACGACTCGACGTCTCTCCATATTATCGGCTGTTGTTTCACTGTTGCTATTTAGATTTTGCAAGAGTTTTGTGTATAGCTAGTCAGGACCCTTGCCTCGATGTATAAACCAGTTTCAATTCAATAAAATCAGAAATATGTGCATGGAGTGCTCCAGTTTTAGAGCGCATACCTTTATTTACTGTTTCACCTAAATAATATGTTTAGTTTGTTTTTGAGAGGCATAACGGTTAGAAGTATTTCGTATGTTCTGTGATTTTTACTATTGAGAAACATGGATCTAAGATTTTCTATCAAGTTTTGTTTAAAGAATGAAATTAAGTGCTTCAAAACACTTGAAATGTTGACAACGGTATACGTTGAAACTGTTAAAAAAAAAAAAAAATGTTTATATGTGGTTGTACAAACTCTTTCAAGATGTTCGAAAGATGTAAATGATTGAGCCACGTCAACAATAGATGAAAAAGTTGAAGCACTCGAGAAAATTGTTTTTGAAATGGTCGTACGGTCAATAACGAGTATCTCGAAGTTATGCGCCTCTTGCGAGAAGCAATACGTAGAAAACGTGGTTCGGAATCTCTGTGGAAGAAAAAGGCCTGCTGAAGTTTCTTTGCATCACGAAAATCACTCATCTTTGCTGGGTATATTTTTTTGACCAAAAACAACAGCCACCATTATAACTCAGAATATAATTTATGAAAGGACGGAGATTTGCAACGACTGATAGGATAAAGACTGCATCGCTGGAAAAGTTCAACATGGTTATACCAAAAAGCGTTTAGCCCAATGAACTAATCTGAGGGGATTAATTTGAAGAGATAACGAAAATATTGATCAATAAATAAATATTTTTTACAGAAATGCAAAGTCACCTTATTTTATGAGCACTTTAATATGCTCAAAGCTCACCTTAATAAAAAATTTCTGTGTTTGTCCAAGTAGGAAAAAGCTCATCTCAATAAAAAATTTCTTAGTTTTTTGGCCAAGTAGGAAAAAATCTCTTGAAAACCTTGAGATTTTGCGAATCAAACGACAAGCTAAATTCACAGGTGATTTAAATAATACTTCTACTTCCAGTACTGATGTACAATACAATTTGGGGGTCGAACACTAACAGGTGGCCCATCTAGCAATTGCATTTTAAACTACAACTTTTTGACGTCTGACAGCTATAGTAACATTCTCATTGTGTCTAATATTTGTAAAAGGTCTCCGGCTTACGAAATGGTTAAGTTTACTCGAAAAAAATTGGGAAATACTGAAGACTTACTTCAAAATGGAGTCTCTTCAAACGAAACTGGAAAAAATTACGTCCGGTCGAATAAAAAGCACCTTCCAAGCAGTTTGTGGATAAATTTGTGAAGCGTGTGCGCGAAAACTGGTTCGTTAATGGATAAAACAACGCGTTCCGTGTTCGTTCAATGCACTCAATCGAAAACATTGCTGCTGTTGCCGAAAGCGAAAAAACGAAAAACACAGTCAACGTTACAGTGGATAATTTACGCACTGTCTTCGACAATCGTATCATAAGACGAAACGGAAATGTCAACTGGCCCCCTCGTAGCTGCG
This sequence comes from Lepeophtheirus salmonis, assembly GCF_016086655.4. Classification (NCBI taxonomy): domain Eukaryota; kingdom Metazoa; phylum Arthropoda; class Copepoda; order Siphonostomatoida; family Caligidae; genus Lepeophtheirus; species Lepeophtheirus salmonis. The sequence goes on along the minus strand of NW_027291096.1, from coordinate 996 downwards.
ATTTGACTCCGTTGGACTATTTTTTGGGTACCATCCAGGATAAATGTTACGCCAACCATCTAGAGATGATTGACGATTTGATACACGAAAGTGGAGTCGCCATTGCAGCTATTGAAGCTTACACAATCGAAAATGTGTTGGAAAATTGGGTCGACAGAATGGGCTACTGTAAGGCCACCCGGCTGCCATATGAATGAAGTGGTGCTCCATCATTAACCGGAATGTTAAGGCTTTCAAATAAAAAAAAATATTGAAAAATATCTATCCGTCTTTTTATAGCGATATCAAAAGAAAAAGTTTCGTGGGCCTCTTTATATGAAAATTTTCAACACTAAAGTAAAAAATGATTTGAAGCCCATCACTTTCAATACCTATGCAGACTATTTTCTGATAATTCCATGTAAAATTAAAGATATTGGTTGTACCTAAAACCCTTAGAAAGTTCATTACTTCCCGACAAAATTTCAAAATCTATAGTTGAAAGAGTTATTGAACCATATGGGACTCATAGTTCCAAGATATAATTGATTAAATCATTTAAGAGCTTCATGGAGTTCTGGGAGGGGTATATGAATGTTGTAGTTGACAAAAAAGAAAATTCAATTTCTTTGTCTGGTAACTTTTTTGGCGTTACTCCAAAGGAACTTGTAGTAAAATTAATTTAACTCCAAGCTAGTGCAGGGCGTCCGTAGGACTATATTTAGAGGGGGCTTGGTTTTTTAATTTATATGAAAATAAATAATAATTAAAAAAAAAAAGTTTCAAAATCCATACCTATTCACAGAAAATTAAATTTTCAGGACAAAAATTTGAAAAATTAAATATTTTGGGGAAAAATTGAAAAATTAAATTCTTTAGAAAAATATAGAAATATTAATTTTGTGGAAAAATTACAAAAATCCACAGTTATTTACAAAAAGCTAAATTTTTGGGGAAAAAATGAAATATTAAATTTTTGGAATTTAAAAAAAATCATAGTTGTTCACAAAAAATTAC
>NW_027291095.1:0-3669 GCF_016086655.4 Lepeophtheirus salmonis | reverse complement strand
CTAAGCAATAGCAATAAAATAGAGCGTGCACGTCATATTTAAAAAGAGATTAATTGTTCAGAATGGTTAAAAAGGTTTTTATGTAAATATAATATAATATTTCGCGATTAAAAGATGAAAAAATATGGTTGTATGACCTCATTTTTGTTCAATATTTTATTGGTAGTCGTGGTGTTCACTACTTCTTCTTATTTTTTAAATAAATACATTTATTTGCATTCAGCATAACAATTTAAAAAAAAAATCATAATGATAAAAAAAAAGCAATAAAGTGTTTATTAGATGGAAAGCCATTGTTTACTTTTTTTATCCTAAATATAACTCCCTAACTTGTCTTTTTTATTATTAAGTCTCAGTTGAATCCAATTATCAATGATCACCTGTCAAAATTAGCAAGCTGGGGCCCCTTAGTAGCTCCACGAAGATTATTAATAGGAAGAATAAGTAAATTAAGTAAAGAGTATCAAAAATGTTTGAGACTAAGGGAACTTTGTACGTTACCATGCCTTTAGGATATTCGTTGACATCATAAATAAAGGACATAACCCCATTTGAGGAGTAATTAAATCAATGTAAATGCTCAAAAATAGTGCAATGGAGTCGAGTTCCCAATTCAAGAAGAACGACCTCAATATTCCTTCCATCCACACTCTCCTTTATTTTCTCGACTTAAGTGCTTATGAAACGAACGGTTTTTAAACATGCCAATGAAGAGTTCACGACACACTTGGAGGATATGAAATTCCTTATTTCTGAAGTAAGGATTCTTGCCTATCATTGATCTAAATTGTTTTAAAAATGTATAATAAAAGATATATGAATTTATGTATATTTATAATATTTCCCCTGCACTAAATTAGAAAGTTCTCCCCTTTATAATAGTAATTCGTTTTCTCCCACAAAAAAACCAAGAAAAAGCAGCTGAAATTAATAGTGTTCTTAATTCAGGAATACCACATATCTCGCTCCCGCCTTCTCTTCATGCTCTTACAACATTCCCATTTTTAAAAATATATAAAAATGAATGTTATTTTGTGGGAAAACCACTTATTAAAAAAATGAATTTTACTGTAGATTAGGTTTAGCAACTCGGCACATCAAAATATTTGTGTTTTTTTTTTGCACCAAACGTTATTATCATTCTTTCAAAGTTGTGGAAAAAACATCTAAGTATTGAGTTACTAATTGTAAAAAACGAAAAGTATCAATAAGGATCTGTTGGAGGGTTATCGTTTATATTATTTACCCTCAGTTAATTTAATAGGATATTAAATACCCCAAGGTCTATTGTACAAAAGGCCTTCTTTTCCCGTTGAGCCTAATTTTTTCCCCTATACTTTTAAGTATGCTCTTGAAAGATTAGATCAGATGATATGCAATTATTTATTTATCTTCTTAATGTATTGTTTAGGATTTACTTGTATATTTAACCACTTTTTAATCGAGGTTTAATGAATTTATTTAACTGTTTTGCTTCAAAAGTCGTTACTTTTCAATTTTTTTTTCTTTTCAATAAGAGAACTGAGGTATACAATGGTTGCTACAAAATTATAATCTTGTGTCTATTATTTCATATGAAGGACTCAGCAAAAACAAACATGTATGTACTTATTTGACATCAGAAATCATCATTTTAATAATCCATATTTTATAGAACTTTTTTTTGAAATAAAATTTTTAGTGGTTTAAAGGAAAAAAATATATACTTTTTCTTACCCAGCTCATGTTATTAACCTTCGTTTGTGAACTAGGATTTTATGGACTCAATTTTTGATAAAATTACTTTAAATCTATTTAAAATAGATTTCAATATTAAAGCAGCATTAATATGATCCTGAAATTTTTTTTAAGAATAAATACAACTTTTTCCACATGAAAAAGTTCTTGCAGCTATTTGTAAGATAAGCTGTTATCCCATATATGACTCTCAATCTCATCAAAATTAATGAGTACATTTTTAGTAACAAAAGTTCGTTAGAATTAATTTAAATTCCATAGAAGCTTTTATCAAAATGTAATTATAATGTTTCAAATATAATAATCATAAATTATATCCTGTAAATCTGCAAATCTAATGTTGTTTTGATTAATTAGAGTAATTTTTGAGTCAATGTCAACTGTGTCTAAAAAAATAAAATTCTTTTAATATTTCAGTTAACTTTGATCCCAATTAAATGAACTACGTCTAAAAAGATGTTCTCATACGGAAGGTTTAGATTATTTTACAATAAGGACTTTTCTTTTATGTTTTATAATCATGCAAGTATTTTTAGCACTTCAATTAATATTTATGACGGCAAAATGAATAGAATAGTTAAATAAATGATTCAAAATTTAAAAGGGGAATTACTAAAATCGTTCAATGGTTTATCAAAATAGATAAACCTGTTTCATACAGGCTTAGTTAAATACCCAGTTCAATAAAGTAAGGTTAAAGTAATGTTTGCCCCCTTATCCGACGACGCCTACTCTGGGCATTGCCGGATAGTCTGCTAGTCACTGATAAAGTCGAAAATAATTATGCAATGTAAATTTTTATCTAAGTGAAAAGCGCCGTTTTTCGTCCAATATTTAATCATCGATAAACATCTTCATCTACAATAAAATAAATCTTTATCCTTATAAGTAATTGTGTAAGTAAATATTTGCTCTATATGTAAATATTGTGTTTGTACAAATATATATGCTGTTCCCATTAAGCATTAATGTGGAAATGGGTGTCTATGTATGTATACATGCGTACCTATTTATAGGCATACATGTATATATACAGGGTGGGAAATCAAAAATTAGAATCCTCTCACAAGAAGATCTTCACTTTGGACGCTGTTCTGAACAGCAGAAATGATCGCTTCTTGGCTGAATCAATAGCTGAGGTCGAGAAACCTTCAAGACCAAACATCCACTGAGGTCTTGTTCTTCGGGGTCGTGGAGTCCAACGGTAGCAAGATGCCTCTTCTACTTCAAGGCCAACAAAAAGTCTATACGGACGCCTACTACCAAATCCTCAGGTACCATGTCTTACCATGGCTGAAGAATACGTTCCCAAAGGACAACTATGTTTTTAGCCAATACTGTGCCCAGCACTCACGTCCAAGAAGGTGCAGCATTTCTGCAAGAAGAAAATGGCTGTATTCTGGACAGTAGACTTTGGACTTCGTCCTCACCTGACGTGAACACCCTGAACTTTGCAGTTTGGTGCGTCTTGGAGGACAAGACAAACAAGACTTTTCACAGGAATGTCGATACCCTGAAGTCCGTGATCACGGAGGAATGGGACAACTTGTCTTTGGACTTCATCAAGGCCGAAGACAAGTTGTCCCAAGAGGTGAACCCATTGAATGAAAAGCGTAGAAAAGGGTTGAATTACAAACTTTTGCATCTAAAGTTTGCTATAAAATGGCACAAAATAACAATATGTAGGAGTGAAAACGGCATTTAAAATTTTCTATTTTAAGAGTCCTCACCCGGTATGCCTATAAATAATGAAAATACATAATTGTTAGCACTTAAATAAACTCAGACGATAAAAAATTACAGTGATGAAAAAAAAAAGTAGTTACCAAAACATTCGAATTACAATAGCTAAGTATGTTAAAAACATAGAGGGCGCTTCAATTATTTTATTTCATAAAATATTTATTGTAATGAAAATCCATAACTTACTCC
>NW_027291094.1:0-1817 GCF_016086655.4 Lepeophtheirus salmonis | reverse complement strand
TAACAAGCAAAAATCTACATCATAAAATGTTGTTACTACGTAGTGTTGTAGACGGCAATCCCATCCATTTCAATTGGTAAGGATCAATCCTAAAAGTCCATAAAACTGATAAAGTTTGGCCCTTGATGACATCACTAAGCTTTACTTAAGGACCGGTCCTAATACTGGACTGGACCAAATAAAAAGACATCATACAACAGTATTCTAAGTCTGTTTTAAAATTGAGGATTTCTGCAAGGTTGTCTTTATTTGACGTAATAGTCCAATTATGTTTCTTATACACTCAAATTATTCAAAATTTTGGTGAGTTTAAGTGATTCACTTTAAAATTCCGAATATTTATTCTTTTTTTGAATAAATATTACGATTGACTGTATTAAGAATAAAATCAAAATCTTCTAGAGCGGGTTTTTAAGCTCAGTTAATATAATCCCGAAAGAGAGGAAAGATCCCTAATTTTTTTTTTTTTTTTGGCAGCGCTTTCAAAATTTGCTTTAAGGGAACTATCCCTTTAACATAGTGTTCTATGAATTTACTATTCATGCGTATTAGTGAGCCCATAGCTTTTTATTCGCTATATATTGTCCATTTCCTCCTCTACATTAATATTGGTAAAGTCATTGGACTCTTTTAATGATTCCAACATCTCACAAAGTCAGTGGTTTGCTTCAGCAGCCTCTCTCCTTTTTAACAGATCTTAAAATGACTTTCTATTATCCCAGAGTCGGAGAATTTGAATAAATAACTTGTCAAAGTTTTGTCATTTGCTAATCAATACTGTTTTCAATTTCGATTGAGTTGAATCATCGAAGAAAAAATTTAAAATCTATATTTTAAGAAAATCCCATCTATATATTTTTTTTTTCGGAAAAATTGGTTAATATTTGTAATTACTTTTTTTTAATATATGTTGTTTTATGCCTTTTTTTTAAAGAAAAACAAAATATATATAGAACAAGTGAGGACCTATTTACAATCAACCGCACTGCCTAAGACAAGTTCCTCAAAATGCCCTCTAAATCATGGCCCAGAGGGATAAAATATGATTAAATAACATTAAGGTTATATTCTAACTTTTGTCCTTATCCCAAATTCCTATTAGTATATTTAAATTAATTAAAATCAACTAAAAACTTAGTAAAACAGAACAAATGAATTGAAAATATTATTATATATCTGTCAATTAAATAATTATGGAAATAATTGACAGACAAAAATGAACATCAAAGAAACAAGTTTATTCGGGATCTGAACCCCATATAAAGTAACACTCACGGTCATTCCACGACATTTCAAATTGTCCAAATTTATCTTTACTTGTACATGAATTTCTGATGGAAAAGTAAAAGTTATAGAAAAGAATAAAGGATAGCCAACACTTTGATCCAACACAAGGACTGAAACGGGTAAATTGACTCAATAGAACAAAAGAGTTAAGGAATTATAATAACAATGATTTATGAATTATTATTCTAATGACATTAATTATATAGATCAACCAAAAATATATTTTTCAAATTTATCATGAAATTCATTTCAACAAGTTTTAATTCAATTAATTTCATAACTATTTTTCTTCAAGAAAACGCAAAGAAAAAAACACTCAGAATCATTGACGATACCTCTTGGTGAACTATTTTTTATAGAATAGTCATTATTAGGAGTAGTTTGCTACTCCATTTATATGGAGGTCAGATCCCGAATAAACTTGTTTCTTTTTGATGTTCATTTTTTGTCTGTCAATTTATATAGAACCGCATCTCTGTAGAACTTTTTTATTTACTTATCCCATATTCCATTGAAATCCATTTTGTTAA
>NW_027291093.1:0-737 GCF_016086655.4 Lepeophtheirus salmonis | reverse complement strand
TTTTTCGGTCCAGACCGGAGAGGTCTGTAGCTCTCCCAAATCAAGGATTTTTTCTTTTATATTAAAAAAAATATTTTTCTGTGAATACCTATGAATTTTTAAATTTTTCTCCAAAAAAATTAATATTTTAATTTTTTTATTCAAAAAATTTTATAATTGAAATTTTTCCCAAAATTAAGTTGTTGTGAACGGTTGTGGATTTAGATATTTTTTTCCAAAAAAACTTAATTTTTGAGAATAGATATGGATTTTCGAAAAAAATCTTATAAAAAATTTCCTTTTAAAAATTTTTATACTTAAAATTTGTATTTTTAGATTTCTTTTTTTAAAAAAATGCAAAAACTAAAGCCCTCAAAAATATATTCCTTGGCCACCCTCGTAACTGAAGCAAATAATTGCTTTATTCGACTAAGGGGTTACTTGGAATAAATAATATTTTATTTACGGTATATCCCTAAAAAAAGGTTAAGAATCCCTGTTATATATTATTAAAGATTTTTTTTCTTTTGGCATGCGCTTAATTACTGGGGGCAATGCAGGGTTCTACCACTAATATACTTATATGAATATAATATTTTTGTATCAAGAATGTTGTACTGCAAAATATGTCACTAGAATGTAATATACTTATATATACGTACTGACTCAATTCCAAATCATGATAATGTTCAACACCGTCCTCAGTTATTGCCTCAAAATAATGCCCAGTAGTTAAAACATAGTGCGTTCCGATGATC
>NW_027291092.1:0-470 GCF_016086655.4 Lepeophtheirus salmonis | reverse complement strand
TCTGAAAAGTTGGATGTCATCGAGGAGCGATGAACAAATGGACTAATAGAAATGGTGTCTTGCACAACTCAGTGCTCTGAGTACGTCCTGATCATTCATTTCTTTTTCTGCTTTATTTTATATATTTATATATCATTTAAGACTATTCCATTGATTGATTAATTAATTATTAGCTTAGATATTCAGGAATGTGTATGTATTGTAGGTACATGTTATGCAATATGGAAATCTTCGTCTTTCTTCTGGCCCTGTTGTCTGGACTTTATTTCAGTTACATTGAATTAGATTGAAGAATTTATATGTACTCGTACATATACAAGTACATTTGATGGATTTAAACTTGCTGCTCATACAAAGTGATATTATTTTTCTTTCTTTCATTCATTGTTTTCCACTTGTAGTCTTAGAATTAGCCAATGAGTTCTTATACTATCTGGAGGAGTACAAGCTCCAATCACACAACCTGTTGT
>NW_027291091.1:0-1274 GCF_016086655.4 Lepeophtheirus salmonis | reverse complement strand
TGATTAAATTAATGCCTACTTCTAAATCTGCTGCTCTCTTTTTGGAGTATTTTCTACTCCTTATTCGTTAATTGGTCCTTAATTTTAGACTCATGAATCCCATTCTCTCGTCCAATATTGTGGTAATATTCTTGAAAGTCATGTTTGTGTTGGATGAGATCTGCTCCTGGATATAGAAAGCAAACTTGATCTTATGGATATAAAATATAATATTGTGCGACAATCATCTCCATCTTTTCAATTACAGATCCTAAAAAGAAAGGCTTGTGTTTGACTATGAATAAATTAATGACAATTCCCAAATCTAATTCTCTATCTTTCTAACTCTTTAATACTGATTAGTCGTCGAAAGTTCGTTCAAGTAATAGAAATCCCAATCTTTCGTCCTATTGTATAGCAATTAGCCTGGAAGCCTTATTTGTTTTGGATAGGATCTACTTATGGGGATGGAAAGAAATCTCGATTTTTTTAATATTAAACATGTTAATGTGTGACAATCAACTATATAAATTAGTTAACGTTGGTCATATTCTTAAAATGAAAAGATTATCTATGACAAAGAAAAATTTAATGCCTAATCCAACCTCTGTTCCTCTCTTTTTGGAGTCTTTTCTACTCCTAAATCGTTAAATGTTCCTTAATTTTAGTAGCACAAATCCAATTCTCTTGTCCCATTTTGTTGTAAAATGGTTGCAAGCCTCATTTATGTTGGAGGAGATCTTCTCGTGGATATGGAAGGAAAACTTGATCATATGGATATTAAACATATTTCTGTACGGCAATCATCTCCTACAGATCCTAAAGAGAAAGGATTGTTTTCGACTCTATGTAATGTATTTCATATTTCCTTTCCCCTTGTTCTTATCTTCTTGTATTTTCTTTTATGTATTAAAGTATTGTATTTTACGAAGGATAAATAGTCGCGTATTTTGTAAATAAATTAGAGTATGATTTTGTATTATAAAGAATACACATGTTCCTATAAAAAGTGTAGTATTATTCCTCCACGTGATTTCTTCTCCTTATGTCTCTCGGTCATCCTGGATCTCTCCAACTATAAATAAGTTTGTGTCTCTCCCTCGTCAAGACACAACACACTATAAAAATGAATGGCTAATCCCAAAGCTGATTATATCTTTTTCAAAATCTTTTAATCTTCTTAGTCGTCAAATGTTCGTTCAAGTAAAACGAATCACAATCTCTCGTCCTATTTTATAGTAATTAGCCTGAAAGCCTTACTTATTTTTTGGATAGGATCTACTGCTGGATATGGA
>NW_027291090.1:0-3020 GCF_016086655.4 Lepeophtheirus salmonis | reverse complement strand
AATGGAAATTCATCTTTTAATTATTATATATAGCACTTAAAGGATGTATTGAGGCTTTTTACCATGAAAATAATGGGATTCAAAGTTTTTATCAAGAAGATAGACTCAAAAAGAGCTTACAAGGAGCATATTTTTTGAAAAATCAAAATAACGCTATTTGAAACTTTTTCAAGAAATTAATTTCTTAAAGGGCTTATTTCTTGTAAAAATCAAAATTTTGTGTTTAAACTGGAAATCGTCTTTTAATAATTAAATAAAGCTTTTTGAGTACGTATTGAGCCGTTTTATCAAAGAAATAACACTCTTTGAAGCATTTTTTCAGAAATTAATCTCTTAAAGGGCTTAAAATTTTAAATATTTCTTGTAAAAATCAAAATTTCGTGTTTTTAATTAGAAATTTGTTTTAATTATTAATATAAGCACTTTGAGGACGTTTTGAGACATTTGAGCAAAGAAATAACGTAATTTGAAGCTTTTTTCAAGAAATAAATCTCAAAAAAGGGCTTATAAATTAATATTTTTGTAAAAAATCAAAATTTCGTGTTTTAAATTGAAAATTCGTCTTTTAATCATTTAAATATAACACTATTTTGGACTTATTGAGCCGTTTTAAAAGAAATAACACAATTTGAAGTTTTTTTGCTGAAATTAATCTCTTAAAGGCTTAAAATAACATATTTTTGTAAAAAATCAAAATTTCGTGTTTTTAAATTGAAAATCGTTTTTAATCATTAAATGAAGCTTTTTGAGTACGTATTGAGCTGTTTTAGCAAAGAAATAACAAAATTTAAATCTTTTTTCAAGAAATTAGAATCTCAAAATGGCTTAAAAGAACATATTTTTGAAAAATCAAAATTTCGTGTTTTTAAAGAATCTTGTCTTTTAAATTAAATATGGCACTTTGAGGACGTTTTTAGGCTTTTGAACAAAGAAATAATGCAATTTGCAATCATGTTCAAGAAATTAATCTCTAAAAGGGCTTAAAATTATCATATTTCTTGTAAAAATTAAAATTTTGAGATGCAATTGGAAATCATTTTTATATGATTAAATTAAGCTTTTTGAGTACGTATTGAACTGTTTTAACAAAGATATAACAATCTTTGAAGCTTTTTTCAAGATATGAATCTCTTAAAGGGCTTAAAATGAGCTTATTTCTTTTATGTTGGAATGTCCTCATTTAAATAGAATATACAGAGACGTTTTTTCCATTTTAATAACTCTTTCGGGTGCAATCTCCAAAGTGTTGACTTTTTAACCTTTTCTAGGAGGATAGACAGTCACAAAATTAATGCTGTTCTTACATAGGCACAGCATATTTTGTACTTGTTGGAGGGCATGGTAGTAGCCAAAGGAACTCATTTTGAAAATCATAAATATAAAACAATAAAGAAGTCTGAGATAAAGCCACGATGTTGTACTTCATTTTATTCTTGCAAACGTTTACCCTATTTGTACGTTATCAAAAAGTTTTACCTTACACACTGTAGAAGTTGTCTTATTTAAAAAAATAGTTCATATCGATGTTAGTAGTCTATGTGTAAGGCAAGTCTCTATTTCACAGGTAATAATGTCCAGCTCTTGTGGGGCATTTCTTTATGCTGTTATCTTGCTCTTTGTTAATCATATGCATTTTCGCGGGGAAATGATAAAACAATATGCTGCATACAGCAGTCACGCTCATCAAGATGGGCTATTGACATAACACATTATTAATAACGGATACTTGATACAGATATTTACCGTTAATTATATATATATATTTATTTTTGTTAAAATAAATTGAAAAATTTATCGATTCTTTCAAATGAAAAATTAATATATATTTATACATGATATATCAGACTTTTTTTATTATATGATATATACATATTTTTTTTTATATTGTGAAAGTACATATTTATAAAAAGTGGATAAATTTTAGTGTGCCATTTATATGAAACGTTTCTAAAAAAAATTAGAATTTCCTTGAAAGCAACTTGGCACGATTATAAAAAACTCAGCCAACAAAATTACTTTATATTGTTAAAGTTGGGTTTTATCTGCCAATAAAAGAATACTTTAATTTTATCACATTTCTGGAGCTCAACTAATGATTTTTATTGAATCAAAAAATACATATATTTAAAAGAATGAATGAACCTTATGAAAAAACAAAGAAAATATAAGATAATGGGTCTTTGAAAGGTCCAGGGAGGGTTACGGAAGAGTTACATCAGCTCATCTCCGAGTGAATAGCCTTTAGTTAATAGAATCATAATGGATTCGTAACTTCGTAACTTCGGGAGAAGGATTGGCTTTATAATAGTTTCGTAAATGCAGTAAATCTGGGAGGGACAAATTGGGTTTAACTAACATTTGTGAGGAATATATGCCCCTAACAATGGTGACCATGCCTTAATACTTGAAGTATAAGTATTCATCTATTTATGTGCTTTATATAGTTAACGGTATATAATTACAATTCCCAAGTCAAGTGAAGGGAGAAGTTGTCAAGTAATATCTCTGATACAGTTTTCAACATAGGAATATGTGAACCGATCCAAGAATCGCCCTGAATGATCCAAAATTAATTTATGATTCCCTACGTAGAAAAAGGTTGAAAATTTGATTCAAAAGACTTCCTTGACTTTGACATTTCCAAAATTGCCATTAAAAACAAGGCATTCCAGCCAATGACCAGTCTCATCTGAGCTCAGAAATGGGCCAGAAAAAGCTCTGATTGGCTTAAAGAAGCTAATTGATATAATTAATAAGTTCAAGAACTTAACTCTTCCCTCGAGATATTCGCAAATATCATGAGGGAAAATTTTTATGGTGGATTTAAATGGCCTCACTAGCTTCATGTTACTGCGAAAATTTTGTATCCTAAAGAATGGAAGTAAAAACATTGTTTTAAGACCCTTCTGAAATAAAACATGATTTTTAGTAGTTAATAAATACAAGAAGCCGATTGATCTGTTGAGTTGAGGATTGAATAAAAGGGGATCTTCATATTTTGAGGTTTAAGGTTAAAATAT
>NW_027291089.1:0-1421 GCF_016086655.4 Lepeophtheirus salmonis | reverse complement strand
TTGAGGATCTCTAAGTCTATTAAATATGAAGCTACATCAAGATTAATACAAATACATTACAATATAATATAGTTATTTGTTAGATAATGTCTTCTAAAATTGACATAAAATCCTGGATCGAGGATAATGGTGGTAAAATGTATGAAATAACGACAATGGTTCTAGGTTTTTGGCATGCCGTCTTTGTAATTATACTATAAGATGACAAGGTAGGACTGTATTCAAGTCACATAATGAATTTTATTTCTGGAAAGTTCAATTTTAATACTGAAATGACCATGATACTTATCTCTTGCAATACTTCAATTCATATCGTGAATCATCCAAATGTTGGTAAGCTCATGGAACTTTACATTTAAAAAGTAATTCTCTCTCTCTTTTCCATCATCAAGTCAATGAAGTTTCATAGTAAAGTAGTGTTATCCAAGATCCATAAAGCACTGAAGGGAAAGGATATATTGGATGAAACTACATACAAATGCGGCGAAATACCTAGAGTCATGAATATCAAAATGAAATAGGTTAATAAGGCTAATTTTTAATATATATTATTCCGACATTATAAAAGTCAGACTTAAGAATCCCAAATCTTCTCGAAGTAATATCAACAATATATTTGTAATCGAAAGTTTAAAAATACTTACATAGATTCATATCATTGATAGCTCATATTTGATGAGATATATTTAAACTTTAGATTACAAAAATTAGTCCAATAGTATCTTCTAATAAAGAGGATACTATTAACGGAGAAAATACAACTTTGTGCCTACTAGTGATATGTCGATTGCAAACGTAATGTGCCGGGCCTTTGAAGTGAACGACGGGATCCGGCTCCATACCTATCAGAAACTGGCTAAGATTGTCGGCAGACGCTTCAAATAAAAGAATTTTAGCTTTTTATTATCAAAAAAAAAATCGGTAGGATGAAGAATGTCATTTGGGCAAATTATGCAGCGGAGCCAAAAATTTAAAATTTTGAAAAAAAATCCAAAACCTAGCCTTCTCCCCCCCAAAAAATAAAAATATATATGTTTTATAATCTTTCGCTCTGATATGATCCTGCAGACTCCTCTGTAATTGTAATCTATCGATTAAAGGAACAAAAAAATCTGAAGAGCCATTTGGGAGTCGAAAGAGCCGACTCTTTTAGTGAACTGAGCCGAAAGAGCCCATTTTCTAAAAAGAGCCGGAATTGCCATCACTAGTACACACCGTTATAAGAATCTACTAATTGTTTTTTGGGTTTTTTTCAGCGGAGTTCATTAAATTGATGAAGTGATTCGCCAATACAATACCCCAAAAAAGAATTAGAATAATTTCCTATTGGTATGATTAAGTCGTTAATACTCTGACAGTCTTGTCTTTTTCTAACTCTTTTCTCTTCAGCTCTTTTCACCGTATCTTCTAGATCTAGTTAT
>NW_027291088.1:0-31997 GCF_016086655.4 Lepeophtheirus salmonis | reverse complement strand
TATAAGCAATAGGGCTTTGGTTGAATTGAAATTTAATCTTTGAATTTTCTTTTCCAAAAAACTCCGAATGTAGACGCCCTTGATAATAAAATGGTATTTTTAAACTATTATTTAAAATTTTAAAGAATTGCGATGTTTTTGGAATCGTCCCATTACTAATTTTTGGTCTTTGTTTCCATACTGTCCTTTTGTTCTTTTCTTTATGTTCAATAGCATTAAACAGGATTTATTTTATTTTTGAACTACATTTTTATGGTTAACATTATATTTACATATATAAGTGGTTCTCAAACATTTTATATTGCATTTATGAAAATATAAATATCTCGATGAAAGACTTGATGACTTATTGTAAAAGATGTAAGATTTTTGTTATTGACAAACCGAATATTGTGTTTTATGTTCTAAAGCTGTGATTCTCGAGAAGATTCTCCAAGTACAAAGTGTAACCATGAGTCTTTGTGCTCATATAGTCATGAATGACGAGAGGATTTGTTATAGAATTATACATAAATGGTGATGTAAATTGTCTTTATTTTTTAGCTGGAATTGATAATTTTGAGAATGCATTTTCTTTTCTTAGCAGTTGTCATCATTATTTAATTCCTGTGTAGTGAACTTCCTTTCCTCAATAGATTCAGTTATATGATAATCCAGAATAACATTCGTGTGTGCTCATAAAAGACGGAGAGTATCCTTGAAGATTTGATGTGGAATTATAATTGTACGTACTAGTTGGACTCAGACTAGAATTGAGGATCAACATCGGAGTAATTATTGACACTGTCCTTGTTTATTTCTTTCCCCCCTTTTCACAGCTGATTATAGTAGATCTAAAAAATACTTCATGAAAGCTAAGCTGCTCTCGTCCACAACATTCTTCAAATTGTAAGATTCAGGGGCGTTACGAGGATCATCTTTTTGGGAAGACCTTCATACCTTCAAATCCATACCTATTCACAAAAAAATTATTTTTTTTTAGATTGGGGGAATAATGCTACAGCCCCTCCATCTGGCCACTTTGGGGACATCCCAGGGGTAACTATGCTGATTTTCAGGGTTTCTTTTTATTAAATGTAAATATCGTATTATATATTTGAAATTTAATTTTTGTAATTTTTTCCTTAAGAATTTACAATTTTTCATCGCTAATTTTTACTAGAATCGCATCGGAATCGGCATCGTATTTATTTGTGGGATAAAATGTTCATTTTTGTATTCGTTTTTTACATACCGACAATGTTTACAATTTACAACACTATGCATTGCTTCAAAAATCCATTACTATTCGCATTTTTTTTTTTTTCAAATGTGAATAATTTTATTTAGAAAAAATGGGATACCAGTGGGAAAATTTGGAGAACAAAAATGAACAGTCCTTCCCTAAAGAAAAATCACAGAGATTGCCTTGTAAGTACGTCTTAGAAGTAGGAGTCATGGGCGGTTTTAGCATGAACAGGGCTTGGGCGAAGATGCAATCCCTTAAAATAATCGATAGGCTTTTTTTTCATAATATTGGATTAAGTAAAAAATTCTGAGCGTCTTTGTAAGATGTTTCTAGTGAACTATAACTCACAATTAATCCACTGCATAAAAAAAAACTTAAACTATACTTAAAAGTTAAGCGTAACCTCCAAAAATTCCATTTACAGTTTTGTATTTGGAGAAGTCAGTTGTGAAGTTACAGTGTTCCAAAATGGAAGTAAAAAAAAAGAAAATTCGATACAGTCTTCATTATCATTGCTAAGGATGTCAATTTTGTAATGAAAAAACTATGCTTAGAAATTGAAAAAGGAAAAATGTAAAAATTACGTGTGCTCTTTCTTATTTTTTTGTTCATTATTTAATCAGTCGTGGATGTGTCAAATCTTCTTCTAAAGTAACCATTCTTGCATATCTTTTGCTTGAAATGTTTTTCAAATAAATAATAAAATAAATATACATGAGGTTCGTTTGAAAAGTCCAAGAAATGGAACTACTGGCGCCTATTAAGGTTATGTTTAGTTATTAGCATCTCTTGGAAGAAAACACAACAATTTTCAGCCAGATCGGTCTATTTCTTTCTGTTAGGCATTCGTTTGAATCGAGGAAGTAGATTGATTTTCAAAAATAGACAAAAAATAATTTCATGTGTTGATTAAACATTACTTTATGAAAGGCAAAACGCCTCTGGAGACTTAAAAGTAGGTTCATAAACATTATGAGGACTTTGCACCTTTGATCAAAACAGTTTATAAGTGGTTTCAACATTTTCAGAGTGGCCATATGGGCACAAGTGATGCTGAACGTTCTGGACGCCCTGTTGAGGTTACTGCTCCATAAATCATTGATAAAATCCATGATATGGTCATGGACGAAAGAAAATTGAAGGTTTGTGAGATTGCTAATGCTAGGGGCATCTCGAGTTGGAACCCTATTGCTGAGGTGGTTTTTTTTTTGACCAATGGTGGGCGTTTTTGTTGCACCTTGGTTTTCAAACGGTCCAATAACGACGAATAATATGCATTTGTAATGCGCAGCTAAAAACATAAATAAACATTATAGTTTAAAATTAGACCACCTAACCAAAGAAAGACCTAATAACAACTAAAATAAAAAATTACAATTGACTCAATAAAGTTCAACATGTATAAAATAATGTAACAACTACACAGTAAAATATCTAGCACATGCAGATATAATTATCCCACTCAGATCTTGCCTGCAAACTGGTGCATTATTAGTCAGCTTTGCAGCAATGAAAGCATTGGCTAATAGTTGCCTTTGCTTATAGTTTTACCCTTTTCAGTTAGAGTAAATGATGATTCCTTGCAAATCAAAAAGACAGTTGCCATAATCTTTCCAGCCGATTCCTCGATTCCAACAAATGCAAAAGAGAAAGAAATGGACTGATCTGGCTGAAAGTTGGTGTGTGCCAACTCTCGGAATTTGCACCAACTTTTCAAACGACCCTCGTATATTCAAGGATTAGGTTATAAAATACGAAGAGATACCTAACCCAAGGGGTGACTAGGATTTTTTAATACAAGTTGACTTAAATTTTGTTTATTTATGTAGTCTTGAAATGTTACATGATTTTAGTTACATGTCTGTGAAGTAAAATTACAAATAAACGATTGTTAACCACAATAATTTAGAATGGTCACAGTCCTGTAGTTTTAGTAGAATACAATTCCAATTATGTTCATATATTTTTTTATTTGGAAAGCATGGCCCCTAGTGCTATCCATATTTTGGGGCCTGGATTAGTGTGTGGGGTTTTTGTTGGACTCCAAGTAGAATTGAGGATCGACATCGGAGTAATTCTTACCATTGTATTTTTTTATTTCCTTCTCCCTCTCCTCCCTTACCACAGCTGATTTTAACTGCTCTAATGGAACGTCATGACAGCTAAGCTGTTCTCTTTCAAAACACTTTTCAAATAATGAGGGTGGCCATGTTGATTTTTTATTTAAATGCTCAAAATACACACGACTTTCATCACTAACTATAACATTAACTTTTTAAAATGTTTTATTCATCTTGATTAGTGATGATATGTATTGGCGATAGATCTATTGCTTCATAAATCTTTTATGAGGTGTGGATTAAACACTCATAACTGAGTGATCTAGTTGCATATAATAAATGGAAAATCATAATCTAATGGGTATATAATGATCATCATCAAGTTATTTGATTAAGAGAGAGTAAGATTTTTGGGTGGGCTTAGTATAGACCTAGTCAATATGGATATATTGTGAATGGATTTAAACGAACAAACAATTAAATTCTAAACAAATTCGTGCTTATATTCTGATGGATTTTATTATTATTTTTTAAATAATACGAACAAATTACTTTTGTGAAAGCTGTTTCGTTGAGTAACTAACTTACATCCGTAACAATTGAAAGGGGTTGAAAATGGTAGTAGCCCTTCAATTGTTTGATTGTATATATAAATATAATATACTTATGTACGATATATACTTCCTGTTTTTACTTTTTCATAATAACAATATTTGTATGAAGAATGATTCACTGATTTTGCCCCGCCTTACATGTGACGTCAGCATTGTTGAATGTTGATGTCGGCCATTTTTGGAGAATCATAAACAACTCAGTTTTATAAGTATAAAAACCTTTTTCCCTCGTTAATATTAAGGAAGATAGTCCTCAAAATGGGAGCAACAAATGAACGGACTTAAAACTTTACTATCTATCAAAATAACGTATTTTAAATATGACGTGAGTAAAAAAATACCTCTTTACAAACCTCCCCCCCCCCTAATATCCCTCTTCTTGGTGGATGAAACGCATCTCTGAATGAATGATACAATTGACTCAAAAGGGTTTCGTTTAATTTATTTAAATTCTTCTTGTATTATTTATAATTGATTTTAATTATGTCTATATAATAATATGTACATTAATAGAAGGGGATGAAATTCCTCTTCTTTTTTTTTTTGCCATCCCATTATATCCTCGTTCTCAATTGGCCTTTCAAGGGAGTGAATTTTAAATACTATTCTTATATATTGTATGTACATATACATATATACACGATGAAAATATAACATATTATTATGTTTCTAGGTCCCTTGAATGTGAAAAAAATACTCATAGTTGATAATAATATGATCTGCAAGGTATGCTTTAAGAAAAGAAATCGAAAATAAAAGTGATCACCCTGACAATTTGAAGAATATTTAGGAAAAGAGTGATGAGAAATGACGATAATCATGAAAATCAAGTGTAGAATGGGCATGTTAAAAAAAGAAGCTGAAAATCAACAGGGTAACCCTGACAATTTGAAGAATGTTTTGGAGCAGAGAAATAATAATATCCATGACGTTTCATTAGATCAGCTACAATCAGCTGTGCCAAGAGAAGAAGGGCATTTGCTAGAATTAATCCAATTCCGATCCTCAATTCTACCCTGACTCCAGCAAAGACTTACCATTATAACTCTGTGACCAATCCTCAAGGAATGGTCCGCTTTTTATTAGCACAAACGAATGTTCAATCAGAGTTTGAGCATAATTGAATCTATTATGGAAATGATATGCACTACTTAGGAATGAAATAATAATGACAACTGCTAAGGAAAAGAAAATTCCTTCTTTACACTACCAGTTACAAATTAACGGGCCAGCTAAAAAATACACCAGATTTACATCATTGGTTATGAGTATACATGTAAAACCGGTGTGTTTTTTTCCTTTCCTAAATAGGTTCAATTATATTCAAAACCTGCTTCAACGTTCGTGTGTGCTCATAAAAGACGGAGTGTAACTCTGATGATTTGTTGCGGAGATATAATTGTAAGTCCTTGTTGGACTTAGAGTAAAATTGGGGATCAAAATCGGAGTAATTCTTCCCAATGTCCTATTTTATATTATTTTTTCTTCCGCTCTTGTCACAGCTGATTGTAGCTGATCTAATGTAACGTCATGAGCATTATTCTTTCGCTCCTCCAAAACATTCTTCAAATTGTAAGGGTTACCATGTTGATTTCCGGTTTCTTTTTTTAACAAGCCCATTCCACACTGGATTAACACCTTTGGTCAAGGATGTAATTTTTGCAAAAAAAAAAAAAAAAAAAAAAAAAGTGTGCAATGTGAAGGGAGGAGTAAGACATATGCTATTACTGAATAAAGACCCTTGTTAGTATCAGCTGCCTATTATACACTTATACTATTTACTTTTAACTTTGTAGTGATCAGTCGATTTTCTGGTTCGTTTCCCCTTATCAGTGTTCTGAACATTTATTGGTAGAATTTGAATTGGCTCTTGTTAAGCTGTGAATAATTATCAATAATTACACTGGGGAACACTCATTTTATAGAAATGAATTCAAGCAAATAAAGGAATTTATCTTTGAGGGCTTAATCCAAAACTGATCTCACTTTTTCTCTCAGTCATCTGAATTCTGAAATATCTGGAATTATAGTCATTCAAATTATATGTATTTTTTAAGTGATCCCATTTTGAAATATTAAAATTATCTGTTTATCGTGAATGGACCGCTTTATCGTTTCGATGCTGGTATCTAATTCCCAAGGAAGGAGTCACTTTTACTCCCATATGAGGTTTGGTAGTTTTCCTCAGATAAATTCTCCTCTCGTTGCTCCTCTTGGAATTCTGAATCCGAATGCGAACATCTCTTGAGATGGATGATAAAGTTAGAAGTAACTTCCTTCGATTGCCCCGATCTTCCTTTTACTAGGCTTGACGTCACGAAATTGGCATTGAAATCGGAAAAATATGATAATAGTGTTGACTATTTACTAGTACATCCCCTAAAAATGGAATAACGACCAAATGGAATAAAAATCCTTTGAGATCCATATTTCCTAAATAGATTAAACATTGAATATTTTTCTATTATATAAGCTATGATATTATTCATCACCATGTATAATGAATAAGTTATAAGGGTCTGAAGAAGAGTGCCATTGTTTATCTTTTTTAGCCTAAAAATGGATATATATAGAGTTCAGAACAAGATACAGAATTAATACAATCACTTTTTTATAGAAAAAAAAAAAACAAAAAAACACTTTTGGATAAGTTTTATAAATCCTATTTTTAATTTGGGGATTGTTTTAAGGGTAAAAATGACTCTGAACGATAATAGTCTGGAATTACTATAATCCCAGATATTTCAAAAATGAGATCAGTTTTGATTTTAGCACTCGTAGATAAATTCCACTATTGTCTTCAATTTATTTGTACAAAATTTTTCCTCTGTGTTATTAATTAATAATTCTACAACAGTTGTGACAGATACAATAAAGGTCATGACTTGTATAATTACTTCAGAGGGGATTTGTATAAAGAAAAAAACAAAATTAAGTGAAGCGATTAGAAAAGGAAAAAAGATTGAGTGTATGGAGGTAAAATTTGCAACAGTTTAGAAGGAGTATTTGATAACCATAAAAATATTAAACGTCTTTTCTATCAAAATTGTCAAGTAATTTCAGCTATTCTAAAAAAAAAAAAATTGATTGAAGAATGCGTCTCTTAAAAAGGCAATCCCCTCAAAAAGATAAAAATATTCTATGATATTTTTTCAGCCGGAGAAATAAATCTACTTACAAAATTAATATGAAAAGTAGGATTATAAAATCTTAGCATCTTTTGACGTGCGAGATTTATTGTTGTTGACAACTAAACATTGTTTATTTTATTTTTGAAAGCTGTTATCATTATTATTGAATTTTTAAGGAGAGAAAGTCAAACTTTAATATATAACCACGAGTCTGAGAGCTCATAAATGACGAAGATTAACACTGAGGATTTCTTGGGGAGTTATATGAAATAGGTCAACCAAAGCAGGAGAATCTTTTTCTAGTTGGCAATCCGAAGAAGGTTCTTTTATTTTTCAAAGCTGTTATAATTATTATTTAATTCTGAATGAGGAGGGAACATCCAACTATAAAGTAATAACTAGTGCATGTGCTCATGAAAGACAGCAAGCATCAATGAGCTTTTGCTAAAGTGTTATAACTGTAAGCCCTTGTTGGACTCGGAGTATAATTGAGGATCAACAACATTAGAGTAGTTCCTGCCTAGTCATACAAATTGAGATTTGTGGTTATTAACTCCTTCTTAGGGTTGTTTGCAACTGATCGAATGAAACGTTATGACAGCTAAGCTGGTCCCTTCCCGAAGATTCTTCAAATTGTCAGGGTGACCACCGTAATTTTCAATTTCTTTTTATTTTATAAACCGGTAGGTATCCCTGGTTGTAAGTGTACAAGTTTTTTTTTAAATTAATGAAACACATAAACTTGTATAAAACGTAGCGAAATTTTATATTTAGGGGAAAAAGCACTAATATTATATGTTCTAAATTTTTTATTGTTGAACATATTAAAATTTCATTCGAAAGGACCATCATTCGCCTTGACCGCAGCCTCAAACCTCTTGACAGTACGGACACAGCTGCCACATTATTGTTTTGGTTGAAATTTTATTTTGGTTATGATAGCAAAATTGTGTGCAGAATATTTTTTTATCTATTCTTGCAATAAAAAAAATCACATGCAAATGATTTAGAGTGCATTGAACTGAATGTTTCACTAATTTAGAACAACGTCTCTCTTGGACTCATAGTAACTCCTGCCCGTACTTCCTTGCTGTGTACGGAGTGGGATTTATGTTCATTTCCTTCATCTGATAGTTGTAGCAGCTATTCTAATGAAACTTCATGACACCTAAGCTTCTCTCCTTCTAAACAATCTTAAAATGGTCTGTGGTATAGCTCCTACCCCCTGGACAACGACTACACCTCTCATTTTAACCCCGAGCGAGTATCCCTCTTCCTTTTACTCCCAGAGCCATCTACCCCCTAAACCGTCTACCCTCAGCATTTGACCCCCTATTACAATAAATACAGCCAAACGTTCAATCTATTAACGATCATACAAACGTAATTATTAATTAAACTTAATGACGTGGGTATTTGTGATATATCGGACTTTTCTTGACGTCATCACTTGTCAAAAAATAATACTACTCCAAGTCTAGTCTCAAGTCTTTGCTACCAAGTTCAATTCATTGAATCTTTTATCGACTCCAATTCGAGTTCTCTGGTTTATTTCTAGCTAATTTAATTTATTTCTAGTCCATAGTTATAATATAGGATCTATATTGTTAATGTTTTTCTTGAGTTCAGCATAAATTAGTTTTACAGTCAAAGTCAAGTCGCAAGTCTCGAATTCTATCCACCACCTCTAGTGATAATACATTTTCATTAATACTTTGGACCTTCAAAGGTTCTAACCATGGGAAGGAGGGTGCAATGTTAGATTTTCGACGTTATCCGTCTCTTCTAATACTCCTAATATGAAGTTTTAATATATCTCATCAAATATGAGATATGAATTATATGGATATATGTTAGTATTTTGAATACTTCCATTACAAATATGCCCTTGATATTACTTGAGAAGATTTGGGATGATTTTATTCGACTTTTGTAATGTTGAAATAATACATATTAAAAATTAGATATAATGAAGCTAATTAAATATTTATTTTTGATGACTCTATTTCACAGTATTTAAGGAGGTATCCCAAAATCCCTTCTCAGACATGTATTTTAACATGATTTATAGTGATGGAAATCGTGTGTATAATGGGGGCATGTTAGAAAAAAAACAACCGAAAATCAACATGGTAACCCTGACAATTTGATAAATGTTTTGGAGGATATCAGATGTGACAAGGGAGGAGAAGGGAATAAACAAGGACATTTGCAAAAGTTACTTGAATGTTGATGACCAATTCTACTTTGAGTCCAACAAGGACCTACAATTATAACTCCTCTACAAATCCTCAGGATTACTCTCCGTCTTTTAAGAGCATACACAAATGTTCAATCAGGTTTTGAATATAATTGAATGTATTAAGGAAAGGAAGTGCACTCATCAGAAATTAAATAATAATGACAGCTAATAAGGGGGAAAAAATTGATTCTTCAGATTACTAATTCCAAAAAATGAGGCAGCTAAAAAAATATACCCAATTTATATCACTAATCATGTACATACTCCTTCAAAAATCGATCCCTAAATTCTGAAATCATCTGATAAGATAAACTACTAAAATTCAATGTTCTCCAATTATTATTTTTTTGTCATGAGATTAAGTAGAAATATTTATTGAAGCTTATATGTCATGCCTATGAGGAAGAAATCAGGATAAATATATATTTTAATGGATAAATATTTTTATTTTAGTATTAAAATTGCTTTCCCATTCGAACTTGAAAGCTGCATTGCCTGACAAGCAACCCTAACATTTATTTATGACTTTGACCCTCATTTACTGACTGTACTTCTCATTAATAATGATAAATAGGATGGGGATAGATGGGTCGGAGATGAAATTCTAGCGGTAAAAGTATTGGGGTGTGGTAGATTTCCAGTTTCTAAAATGTTCCATGTTACCATGTTGATTTTTAGGGTTTTTTTTACTAAGCTAAAAAGCTTAAAATTACAGATTTTTTTTTTTTACTTTTTCAGCTGGAGACGGATTTATTCATACATTCGTATTATCCTTTATAAGTGTATATAAATTAGTTTCTATTTAGATCCATACCTTAATTAATTGGAATGAAGCCGTATTTACTTACTTTGTTTATTTAATAACTAATAATGATTATGATTAATCAACTATTTTTGAGGACAATGTGGTGTTTGTGAAATTACTTTCGCTCCATTGTGAATGCCATATATAATATCATTTCTAAGGAATTGTAAGATTTCCGTCTTATTTTATCTCTTTTTACACCTTCAATAAGAAATATGCATAAAAAAGTGTCAAAATTACATAAGTATTACCATAGATATTTCATATAATAATACCTAATTCTATATGAATATCTGTTTCTAACGCTGTGTTCCTTCATCATAATATCAATATTATGCATACTACACAGTGAGTGACGTCGGGATACGCGGAGCGTTGGATGAGTGACTGAGTGCCGAGGACGAAGCTGGGGGACGCCGTGAGCCGGGAATAAAATAAAGAAAATAAGAAAGAGAAAGAGTGTGAGATTGGAGACTCTGTACTCAGTCGAGTACTTCATGTCTTGTCCACTGTATCAATTATACATAATTGTTGTGTGTAACTAATAAATCTATATATTTATATGAATCGTTAGTTTGAGTAATCTAATTGTTTATAGAGACTCATAAAATGACCGATTAAAGCTCCTCTTTTAAGAGACGAACACGAAACAATAAGAAATAATCTATTTTATAAAGTTTATTACATAATTAGTGATTATCTACAATAATTAACAAGGATGCAACATTTCTTCATAACGAGTCTATTCCTCTCCGTCCTTCCCTCTGGATCTCTTGGGATGGACTATCAAGTAAGTAATTTTCTTACACAATTACACCCCTTGGATTTTATTCATGTGCATTCGGGATTTAGTAGAAGAGTTTACAAAAATGATTTTGTCTTCTTTATTTTCAAGCAATAGATGATTTTTATTTGATGTCGGTCATTTTGGAGGCCTGCACAGCGTATAAAACCTTTTATTTCATAAAGGAAAATAGAGAACTATTGGATGTCAAAATGGGACAAAGAAATAAAAGGTCTTAAACCTTTACCCTCTATCAAAAATATATACCTCTATAGAGTATTTTCACGTTACGTCAGGATTGTTATTGTTGGCCATTTTGCGGTCCCAAACGAACAAGATTTATAGCAATCAAACCACTTTTTTCATTCATATTAAAGATACTAATGAACTACTTTAACCTTTACCCACTATCAGTTATATATCTCCATATAGCATTTTTAACTGACGTCAGCATAGCTGATCTTACCCATTTTGGGGGCTTAAACAACTAAGTTTTATAACTATAAAACCTATTTTTCTATGAATATGAAGAAAAACAGTAAACTATTTGATATCAAAATGGGACCAACAATTAGAAGGTCTCTCTATCAAGAGTCTATTCACCTATATTCTATAGCCTAGCTTTATTATAAGCCATTTAAAATATGTTGATACATGGTTAAAAAATCTTATTTCCATATTTTTGATACAAAATAACTATTGCAATGGTAAAGAATTAGATATTTTTCTCAAATTATCCTACTCAAATTGTCCCTAATTGATCAGCAAAGTTGTACGAATGTAGGTACATTTCATAGGGATTTTTAGTACTTATTATTTTTATTAAATTCAAATATCACTATTTATCATTAATATTAAGTAGTATGCAATGCAATTATTAAGTATTTTTATATATATATGAAGCCATTAGATGTAATTTAGTTAAGATTTATTGGAGATTTGTCTATTTTACGGCGTAAAACTATCAAGTTTGAGCCCCCAAAGATTATTGCTCTTTTCAATTAATGCAATTTATGACGTCAGTGAAACATTCTATACTTTGAATTATATAATTTATTCGCATTATGAATGAATCGGATTACGTCTGTTTTTGCAAAGTATAAATAATACAAAATTCCTTCTTTTCTTTTTTTTAATTTAAAAAATGGAATAAAACTGAATCAATTAACAAAGGTTTCATGAAACATGGTTCATCTTCATTTTGCTCTAGTATAGACAAGGACACTGTTACTACCAAAGTAGGAGGGAGAAAGGAAGAAAATAAAGGAAGCATTACTAAAAAAGAATAGATTTTCAAAAAATTGAATAATTGGAGTTCAAGAGAAGCACTCCAAGTAAGTTATTTCCGAGGAAATGCCTTAAAAAAAGTCATCTAACAAATGCATCACATTTAAATTTTTGTAAAATAAATACAATTCCTTGTTGTATCACTGAGGAAAATAAGTTGCCCATTTTGTAAACAAGGCTGTGACTACTGATGAGACTCGGTCCAGCTCTAAAAAAAATTTATCAGTTCGTTCTTAAATGATTTTGTCTATAACGATTTTGACCAATTTTTTTCGGTCTCAATTTATGGATCGAATTTTTTTCTGTCTCAGTTTATGGACTGTTTTTTTCGGTTTCAATTTATGGACCGATTTTTTTTCGGTCTTACACTGTAGGCAGATTTTTCTCAGTTTAATATATTATGAGAGGCCATTTTTTTTCTAGATCAACCGTCATTGATTTAAAAAAAAAAATATCAAAGCTGCACGTTTTGAATTCCTTTTTTTTTTGTGTGTGTGTGTGTGTAAAACGCCTAATTTATCATATTAATTGTACAAATATTGCTATTTTTTCCTTAATTACATATAAGTTGCCCAACCTCTGCTCCTGCCTTACCATCTCTTAAGTTTGCATCTATATGCAGGGGTGTCTGCAAATTTCCTTCGCCTATGAATTTAAAAAAAAATCTTTTCTCTTCTTCTTTTTTTAAATAAAAGATTCTTAAAAAAATTCCATAAAAATTTGTCTTTCAAATGAATCAATTTTTTGGTTAAGAAAAAAAAATATGTGGGGAGGGGTTGTAGTTTCTAGAACGGCTGTAAGACGCCCCTGATATTGGATTTCTCTCCAGTATCCAGCCATCTATTATGTTCTATAACTGAACATTTTTCTACGAAAAAATCATTGTTTAAACTATTTTAAGGATAGTATTAGCGAAAAGTGAACTTGACTCATTTAAGGAATTTAAATTGAATAATTCAGATCATTAAAAATATTAATGTTGATGTTAACTGATGAATAGGGATAGAGTTGTTTAATCTTATGTATATTTTTATGAAAAATGATGAACTTGATGTGATTTTATTCACTAAAGGATTTGACTAAGGCATCCCTCCATATCTCTATGCATAAAACATATCCTACCAGTAAATTAAAAAAAAAAAAAAAAAAAAAAACGAAAGTCAACGTGGTAACCCTGATAATATGAAGAATCTTTTAGAGGAGAGTACCTAAGCTGCCATATGTTTCATTAGACCAGTTATAAGCAGCTGTGAGGAGGGTAGAAGACATAAACAAGGACATTGGCAAGAATTTCTTCAATGGCGATCCTCAATTTTGTACTGAGTCCCAATAAGGTCTTCAACTTATAACTCCCGCGCAAATCCTCAATGTTACTCTTCATCTTTCATGATCAAAAAAAAAAATCCCGATACAATTCTAGTTAAAATTACCGATTCCGAATTTAATATTTTAAATTTCAGAATCCAAAAATTGACATTTTATATGTAATAAATAAGAATCGTAATCGCAAATTAAACATTATTTTCCCGATTCCGATTAATTGTCCCATCACTATATATAATATAGACTATCATATTCAGATTACCAACTAGAAAACGTCGTTCCCCTCTTCTAAGACATGTTTTGTACACATCTATTATATGATGTATGCAGGTTTGGGGATTTTGTTTTAGTACGTCTCAGAACCAGAGTTGGTGCTATTTTTAAAAAAATATAAAATATGGGCCTTTTTATTTTTCACAAAATCAATAAGACTCCTTTTTTAATTAATAATTTTGTTCCTATTTATAGAATAACGTTGTTTTTTTTGTTTTATAAATTCCCTTTTAAAATAAAAGCTTAGCCTCCCTCCCCCCTTTTCCTAAACTGTGTCAATATTTAACATCATGAACTTTTTGGCAATCGCGATCCCTTTCCTAAAACTTTAACCCCCAGGAAATGTAGAAGAAAAAAAAAAAAAAACACATAATTCCTGTAATTATTTAGTACTGACAAGTGCCACAAATCAAGAACTCATACCTCACCGGTTCGGTGCAGAATTCGTTTTGCCGTGAGCCAAAGTCTTATACAATTATATTCAAAGTATGTACAATACGCATATCCCTTATTTGGTTTACGTTAGAGCACAGGGTCTAGTTCAAAGTGCTTACAGTGACACCTCCCATGGCTGGTGTTAGGATTTTTTTTTTCAAACTTTCAGTCTTAATTCTCATTCCTTCCAATTCTAAATGAGATTACTTGTTTTGGGGGGAAAAAAAGGAAAAATACTTTTTTAATTCATATTGATCCAATGACTTTTTTTTTATTAGAAAATAATGTTATATTTTATTTTTTGCAATGATTTTCTTGTACTTTTTTGTGGTCCTTTTACTAAATTGCATCAATATTTTATTGATTGACATAAGCAGACCTTTATCCTAGGTTATGACACTGCAGATTCTTGGGAGGAGAGAGTCGTGTCCCGGATTTTCTTTGGGATGTAGCACAAGAATCTAGGATGTGGTCACAAATCATAATTCTGCGTTTTTTCTAGAATACAAATATATAAATTATAACTATATTTATATTTTAGTTAGGTACTAGGGAAGGGTGCTCAAGTATCCTTTGTAGACGGCACGGGAAGTACCGTATTCTTCATTTAAAATGTTTTATCTCATTTTCAATTTTGTTGCAACTTGAACATATAACATTCGAGGGCGTTCTTAAAAGTTTCCAACCTCAAGGTGAAGATGGCAGCACTCGTAAATAAAATATAATCACAAGTATCTAGCATCTGTTTAAAGTTACGCACTAAAGTTTAAGTCATTTTGGACGTGCAGTTGTTATACAACAGTCGTTAGAGTGGTTTGATGTGAGTGGGTCTTTGAAAAAAAGTTCTGAATATTTATTTTCCAACAGAGTGTCTCTTTGT
Source organism: Lepeophtheirus salmonis (assembly GCF_016086655.4). NCBI lineage: Eukaryota > Metazoa > Arthropoda > Copepoda > Siphonostomatoida > Caligidae > Lepeophtheirus > Lepeophtheirus salmonis. Next base: position 16,935 of record NW_027291088.1, on the reverse strand, counting down.
AACTCTACATACTTCTGCCAGTGAAGTTACGCTCAGCGTCACTTTTGCCCATAGGGCCACTTTGAAAATTTTAAAACCACTTATAAAATGTTTTGATCAAAGGTGCAAAGACCTCATAATGTTTATGAACCTACTTTTAAGTCTCCTGAGGCATTTTGCCTTTCATAAAGTAAGGTTTAATCATCATATGAAATTCCTATTCATCCATTTTTTGAAAATCACTCAACTTCTTCGATTCAAACGAATGCCAAATTGAAAGAAATAGTCCGATCTAGCTGAAATTTGTTGTGTGTTCTTCCCAGAGATGCTACTAACTAAACATAAGCTCAATACGTGTTAGATGTGCCACCTCTTGGACTTTGCAAGGAATTTTCAAACGACCCTCATATATATACAATTCAATATTTCATAGACATATTCGAGACAATTATAGCTTAGTATTCAAACTACTAGGATGAGTACACAAGAATATTAGCTGTAGTTTCGAACCTTTATTGGTTTTAAGATACTTATATTGGCTCTGTATGAACCCTTTTAAATACATAAAATCCATCATTTCTCATTCTTTTATTGTAACAAACAATTTTGGGTACTTGGAGTACAATTTACGACAGACACAAAGGGTTAAAAAGAATAATTTGTGATAGAATCCGTCGTTGAAGAATACAAATGCGGAATCTACACTTCATTTTGAGAAAATCCTAGTAGCTTACTTTTGTCCTGACGCCCCACAGATGTATATAATATCATTTATGCATCATGATGCTGTTGCTGGGCACTTAAAATCCAATTAATCAATTTTCCCCTCATCTATATATAATAATAAAATGTATTCTCATTTTGCAGAGGATCAAACATTATGTAAGTGACTCAACCAATTGAGAGGGATTCAAACATAACACATCCGATCTGATTTTCCATGGTTGTTTTTTTACAAACACTGTAGTAGTTACATCCCTATTTATAAATTCCAAATAAATATACATAATAGGCTCATTAGAGCGGAAATGATCCGTTCATGGCTCTTAATTGTATGGCATAAACAAAGCATGATTATAATACAGCCTGTAATGAATTCATTTCCATTCATTTTACGCCTATTTATGATGTGTTCATTGTGATTTTAATGAAGTACAATGAATTTCTTATATGTGTAGTATTCATATCTATTTATACACAAATAAATGACTTTTGAATTGTGTGTCTGTAGGCCCATCATAGACTAATGTATAACTAGTCTTTCTTTATATAGAGTCTCAACTTCTTTGGTGATTACATAATAATAGTAATTCTATTTGATTCAATTGATGAATTATGTATTTATTAATATCCTTTTCTTGAACATGTTGTGTCCTTAATTAGTGGATAGATGAATACCCTAAATACTCTCAAATGAAGTAGTGTATGTAACATTTTCATTTATATTATTAAATACCTTAAATGTTTGCATGAATACTCCTGACTATCTAAGATATAGAGACCATTTTTTATATTCAAAATGGTCTCCTTTTGCGAAATTACAGCCTTGAGTTTGTTAAGGAAGGCATCGTATCTGGCACAGACTAACCCATTCTCGAATTAGGGATGCTTTTAGTGAATCCAAGTTTGGATTAGATTTATTGCAGGCCCTGTCCTCCAAAATGGACAGATTCAAATACGGGCTGGAAGGAGGCCAAAAATAACGACTCCAAAAGCTAGGGAGGTGAGTGTTGTACCACCCCTGCGTCATATTGGATGTACAGTTGAGCCCAAAACTATTCTTACCCTCACAAAAATGCTAATAAAACATAATTAGATGTTCATGTTGTATCTACAAACTCATTTAGAATATCTCTAGTCAATAAAAACTACTCTAAACTAAAAAAAATAAAAAGAATTTATTCATTTTTTGGAATAAATTAACAAAATATCATTTTTTGCGTTTCGTAAGTATTCATACCCAAGGAGCAAAATGACTTAATACTTTGTTACATGACCAATGGTTTCCTTCAAATATTGAACATGCTTGGGATAAGTCCTTACCAAATTGAGGCAAACACTGGGATCAATTTTGGTAAACTATTCTTGACATAATCTCCAAACGTCATCGATATTTGTTGGATGTCTTTTCTACACTGCATTTTTCAATGTAGTCCATTGATTCTCAATAGGATTTATGTCAAGATTTTAGGATGTGTAATTTGGGTAATTGTCTTGCTGGAATCATCAATGTCTTCCGAGCTTCTTTGCTAATTGACGCAAATGCATTTCAAGAATCTCAATGTAGTCTTCCTTTTTTACGGTGCCATCAATTATGTAAAGTTCTCGAGTTCCATTGGTAGTAATACAAGCCCAAATCATGATGTTTCAATCACTGTGTTTCACTGTTGGAATGGTGTTTTTGGGGTTGAAGGCTTGATCTTTCTGTTGCCAAATGTGCCGATGCTGATTTTGGCCAAAAAACTCCACTTTGTCTCATCTGACCACAGCACAGTGCGCCAGGTGATGAGTTCATTATCTTTGTGGTCATTGGTATACTTCAGCCTTTATATGTCTACTCCTGAGTATTGGAGTCTTTATTGGCACACAACGCCGGAACCCGTTCTTGTGGCAAAACCCTTTGCACAGCTGATCGTCCAACAAAAATTTCTATTAATTCAACCCCTACTGATTTGAGAGTTGTTGTTGGATTCTTGGCAACCTCTCGGACTGCATAGTTTACTTGTGTTGAGCTCAGCTTGGACTTCCTACCATGACGATGAAGATTCTTGACATCGTCAGTTCATTTGAATTTGGTAATAATGATTTGGACAGAGGATTTTGGGATAAAAAACTTGATGGAAATAGCTGTTACCTTGATTATAACAATTTATTACAAGATGGTAGATGTCCTTATTGTACTCTTTTTTCTTTTTTTTTTGTCATGTTGAGTGTTGAATAAGAAAGAAGCAAGAAATTTGCTCATCACACTTTTATACCTCAGAAGATAGTTCAAGGAATTCTTGATCTCACGAGTACTCTTAATCTTTTTTAGACTTCACCATAATAAAAAAACAACCCGAAAACGTGTTTGTTATTTTTACCATATTGGAGGTGCATGAATACTTAACAAGCAAAAATTGTTTTGGAGGCATAAAAAAATATTTTATATAAGAAGTTGATATTTTTATTAAATAAATAGTAATTATTATCAAAAACATTATTAAAAAGAAAAGATTTCCTATATATATATATGGCAAATATTGAAAGGGTACGAATACTTTAGGGCTCAACTATATGAGAAGGAGCACCATCTTGTTGAAAGGTCTAAGTCTCTTCCTTGAACTGGGAATTTGTACATGGAAGAAGATCAGGATGGTGTTTACGTACTCTAAGCTGTTCATTTTGACTCCAGAGGGTACAATGACTAGAGGTACCTTACAGGACCTACTGACGGATCCCCAGACTATCAATGCCCCTGGTTTTTGCATCTGATAGATTTTTCGAGGCATATCAGATCCTTTTATAGCCTTTTGAGAGTTCCATTTAGCCTCAATATAAGAACTTTCTCATCACCAAGGATAATATTAGGAGCCATGCCCGATCTGGAACAATTGAAGAGTTCCTTGCTTCGGTTGACTCTTTTCTTTAGGTTTGACTGAAAGTAGCTGTTTCTTTAGATCACAGTAAGAGAATATCTTCAGGTCCTTCTTCACAAGTTTTGTTCATCGGGTTGGGATCCATGTCTAGCTTCGAATAATACAACTTTACTTATCCGAAAAGATCCGAACCGGCTTCGGGTACTCGAACTTTTACAGATCATTAAAAAGATCCGTGAGATTTTCTGGATCTTAAAAAGCTCATAAGAATTGCTTTGTTCAAAAAAATTATTATCCAATTGCAACGAAGCATCATTTTTTATCTTGATTAGTGGTGGAGCCACATCTACATAAACAGTTGCATCTCTGTGTTATTCCACGCGGAGTTACCTCACTTTTCTTCTAATCAATGTTCTAAAAGTTGTTGAATGGATGATCTTCTTTTTAGTCTCTGAACAATTATTGAATCATAATTCTATAGTTGGAAGGATTAAGTAAGCCCCTAATGATTTTGGATCTTCTTTTTTGTTGTTGTTTCTTTTAGAAAGATAGGTTGCGTGATACAATAAAGGTTACGACATGCCTAGTGTTATTATAACGATAATTATAATAATAACTCATATTATCTTCTAATAGTAACAAAATTGGGTTATTTATTGTTTCGACATCAGTTATCTGTAAAAATGTAACCTTAATCGGGATGGCTCGAACTTTTGATAAAATACTAATAAAATTCAAAATATGTATTCGTCTAATTTTGGTTTCTGATCTTGATACAAAGTTTCTATAAGCAAAATTTACTAAAATATTTACATCTAAAGATCTGACCCGACCTGGATCTGAGAAAATGGGGATTCTCCCTATAATTATAAAGGATGCGTTTTGATTTGAAAATATGTAAAATTTTTTTTTTTAAATGATTTTTTCATATTGTTCCTTTAAACTTATCGAGTTGAATTGAGATACAGGATTTTATTAAATTAAGTATTGGAGATTATAAGTATACCTTCCAATAATATTCAAATAGTTTAGTCTTAATTAGCCTCACGTTATGAGTAATTTAGCCCTCATAACGATGTCACAAGAAATTAAATATACTCTTTACGTACCGGGTATTGGGCACATATATTTTGATTTGTTTCTTCATTTTTAATTACTCAAATCTCATTTTTTGATATCAAAGTGTCTTATATATTATTATCAAATATACTTCCAGAGTTTATCTATCTCAAACATGAAACATTATTTTTCTTATTTATTACTTTGGACTACATAAACTGTCTTTTAAATTCTTAAAAATACAACATTTTATTAATTATCTTTTCATTTATAGGATTGATTTCTTGAACATGACTTATATTTTTATTAAGTAATCTTTTAAAAATGAGTTATGGATGAATAATTGTTTCTACTTTCTTCTATGCTTCATAAAGAGGGATTTCAGTTTTTGTCTGATACAACCATCTTGTCATCTAACGCATAAACGTAAACATAACTTTACTTTTCCAAAAGGCATTAAAACAAGTTTATAAATGAGAATAGTTTTTTTTGTTCGTGTCATAATGATAGTACACACTCAAATCTTGTTTTAAACCGTTTTGAAAATCATAATTAATATAATCATAATCCCTACATTAAAAAAACCGAACTTCGATATTTTAATGCCTTGTGATTTTTTCATTTTTTCATTTTCCTTTATATAACATTTCATTGAGAAATTTTAGAGGGGTAACTATTTAATTATCAACATATCTTATGATAATGATTAGTCGATTATGTAACTAATTTTGGGGGATTTTGCAAAGGTCTTTAGAATGTTGGTTTTCCCAGAATAAATCCGGGTTTATTATCCGATTTAAACAAAATCACACCACTTTAAAATCCTTGCGTGATACCAAATTCGATGGCAATAATTTTAAGTCTTTTGTATAATTATTCTTGGAGTTATTTGCGTTCAAAGAATTTTGCGAATTTCAAAATTTGAAAATAAATTGAAAAAATTGTTTTCTGTATATTAAAAATTTAAGAAATTGACTAATTTTCGTAAATCGCAACAATAAAAACTCAGAATCTAAATTGCAATTAGTTTAATTTCATAAAATATTCTGTCAAACCATTTTTGGGTGAATATTTATTTTTGACGGCAAACGCACGTTCCTCACTACTCTAAGGCATGATAAGAACTGACTGTATTTCCAAGAAAACAGTAGAATTTTTCCTCTAGAATTAAACTACACGCACTCTGCTACTACATCTAAAGTCTGATTTTTACGCATTATAAAAAAGAAAGTTATTTTGTGCAACCTTGTATGTAACAGTTCTAGGAAGAATGTTCTCTGGAATATTGTCATCGAAAAATTACTATCTGTATAGATAGTTTTACTATTTGCGGATGGGCGATAATTAAATAACAGTTGAACATAGATAGCGGCATTCGAAGCTACAATTGTAAAAAAAAAATATTGGGAAATTAAGAAAATGTCTTTTATGGTTCTTGAAGCGGTGGGGTTTTTAATCTGCCTCGAGGCCACAAGTTTATAGTACATAAACCGTTGATATGGAGCATAAGAGATTCTGTAGGGGGTTCTTGAAGGGTCAATGGTTGTTTTTATCCTGTCTCCAGATCTTACGGTTATCTTACACAAATCCTGTGTGTTTGGAGTGCAATTTGGGAAATTAGAAGGATTATTGGGGCCCATGTGCATATGGGATAAATATCAACGGATCCTAAAATGGTAACTGACCCAATTATAGACGGAACAGATGAATGACTATAAATGCAGTATAATTGTGGGCAATATCAATTAAATATTACCATTAGGAAATTGTATGCAATTTTAATATACGGATGGTCCATTGAAATCTGAACACTTACAAATTCAATAGCTAATGAAGGTTGAGTGATTGAAATTAATTCATATTTCGTATATTCATATTAATAATTATATTTCATATTAAAGCACAAATAATGACTTACAAGGAAAAACAAACCTTAGCTCTCTAGCTTACTTACAAGTGGATAAAATGCCACTTGAACTTGAATTTCCATTCACGCGCTCCAAGGACCACCGTCTACACTCTCAGCAAGTCTGAGACATTTGAGAGGAAGAAGGTTTCTTTCAAAAAAAGCCAAACTGGACCTGGAGGGCTTGAAGAAACAGCCCTTGCCAATTTCCTCAAGTCCATGAGGGCCTATGCAAGATATCTCGGGGTTTCATACCAGAATGTACACAGAGCTGTCAAAAAGGAGGGTGGAAAGAGCCTTTTGAGAATAAAGAGGCCACTTTTGACACCAGCACTGAAAGAAACTCATGTCCTCCGCTGCAAGACTCTTTTGAATGAGTCTTTAGAACTCTTTTTTGACACTTTTTGCCCCTAACATCCCTTATGCCCACCCCCTCGACTACACCTTTTGGATGCATTTAGAAAAGAAGGCCTGCAGTGTCCATTATCCAAAAACCGAGGACTGCAAAGCCATTGTCGGCCAGTACTGGGACGCCATGACAGAGGACTACATTTGCAGAGGGTGCTAGACATCCAGCCGCCATCTGAGAGCAATCATGGGTGTATAAGGGTGGCTACATTAATGTTTAATAAAGCTCAGACACACATCTATTTATATTTTTAACATCTGCTTCAAGAACCAGAAAGGAACCCTCCTAATTTCCAAATACTTTTATCAAAGATAACTTCGATAGCCGCAATCTACGTATAACGGTTCAAGGGTTATTTTATTGTTTATCTGCTTTACATGTCATATGTTATGTATCTCTCTAGAGTTAGGTCATTAGACATACGAATGTATTTTCAAAAAAATACCATTACTCCTTGTTTTATTTTTATGACCCACCATGAGTTGATTTATTAAGTCTAACTTGTTTATTGCAGGCATGTATTGATGATTCAGATTGTGTAGATTTGGGACACAAATATGCGTGTTTTATGTACATGTGCTATCCTTGGAAGGAACCAGACTCAGAGGAACATCCCACATGTACCTCGGATTGGGACTGTTGGCTCAACACTGGGAAGTGCTTTCGACATCATAGGTAAATACATGTACAGATTAATACACACAAAAAAAACTTTGGACAAAAATCAAGAAAATGAAAAAATCCCAATATATTTTTTATTTCATATATACATACAACCCACTATTTCAGTCCCTTCGAGGGTTGAGGGGCAAATTGCCGTAACTCAAAATTCAAAAATATGAGTTTTATTGTCTATATGCCATTCTAGAATTCTAACATTTAATGTTAGCTAGGTGATTAAGAAATTAGAATTAATTCTAAACTCTTCTGCATATTTATAAAACAAAAAATAAAGACCAAGAATGATTCTCGCTGCATGTCGATATGTATCTTTGCAACACTTTTTTTAAAAGGAGACTATATAGGAATGCTATAAAGAAAACGAAAATCGATATGGTAACCCTGACAATGTAAAGAATGTTTTGAAGGAGACCAGCTACAATCAGCTGCCACAAGGGAGGAGAGGGAGAATGAAAATGAAAGCAACAAGGACATGCACAAGAATTACTCCGATGAGGATCCCCAATTATAAGATCTGAGTCCAGCAAGTACTTACAATTATAACTTTGCAACAAATCCTCAAGGTTATAAGCACACACGATTATTCAATCAGGTTTTGATTCTAATTGAATCTATTTAGGAAAGGAAGTTCACTACTCAGGAGGGATTCATACGATTATCATCACTATTTATAGGGTTTAGAGAAGAAAAAATATTCAACAGTATAACTGTCATTCGATCAACTTTCATATTATTATCAAAAATCCTTTGTAATATTCTCTCTTCTTTTTCTGTCTAACCCTTATAATCTCCTTTTTTTTAAATTGTACAAAGTTGTATATGGCAACATGCGGGCGGCAATAATCATTCTTAGAATTTTACGGTCTTGATTTTTTGTTGTATATAAATTTGCCCTGTGTTAGTAAAGAAATTCGTTTTTAGAACAATGCTTTTTAAAGGCGCCATGGCCTTGAATTTTTTTTATTATTAGAGCTCTTATGAAAAATTTCACCAAAATCCGTTATTTGGGTTGGCAGTGAATTTCGGACACTCGGACGTTCGCATTTAATATTTAGATACTTAAAAATGGCGCCAACTAATTTTGCCTTACGCTATTTTGTTTATGGACATTTTATCTTAAAGTCATTTTCTCTCAAGGATATTTCGGCTTAACTCATGAATAAATGAGATTTAACGATCATTTTTGTTATTTATACTTTAAATTGATGTTCCTTTGATATATTTTTTTTATCAAAATATATATTTCCTTAAAACGCATTAAATGGTTGTTTTCCGTTGGAAAAATGAGTCCATCAAATTTTAATGCATACACCAACAAAATCTTACTTTGTAATGAATTTCAACCAGAGACAAAACAGGCAAAAAAATTAGTATAATAAGAAAAGAAAAAAATTAAACAGACAATTCTCTGTTAATAATTATCATAGACATGATGGGGTATTTAAATTAAAAAAAGACTCATAGAATTATGATCAAGCTTAATATGAGGCATAGCGTAATTCCATCATTTCTCCAACAGGAAACAAACATTTAATTGATTTTAGATTAATAAATATTGCATATTCTGTTTTAAAAATTCTAAGGAGACATCACTTTACCAAAAATATAGATGACGATCTATAAGCCTCATTTATTTATATATTAAAGCGAAATATCCTTGAGAGAAAAAGGTCCTATGGCAAAGTTACCAGGCACCCTAATAACAGATAAATTAAGACTTTTGAAAAATGAATTTCTCTGATCAATTTTATTCACAATTAAGAAAATGAGTTTCCTAGCTTATTTCTGTTAAGTAAATATTTGAGTTACGATAATTTGGTTCTCACCCCACGAATTTTGGTCCTTTGTATTCAAATTTATGGAATACAGAAGAATCTTAACCATAGTTTGGAGCCTTCTTTTAATTGATAAGACTTAATTAGGCCTTGATAATGCCTCTCAAATGAAATCCATCACTTTATAATTTTTACATTAATACGAAGAGTGTAAAGGATTCATCAGAATAATTTGTTGATAGAAATGAACAGCAATAATTCGTTCAAGATGTAATCCATTCTCAATTTAGAAAAAAAATCATTCTAGCTTGCTTTTGTGTTACGATCTACGTATGAGAGACCTACGACAGAGTGGTTTGTTTGATAACTTTTCCCGAATTTTGATTACAGCTACTTCGAAAAGTTGTCATTGGGTAAGAAAAATCCCTAATTTCAATGTTATCTTTAGATAGCAGATCTAGTTCAAAGTTTGAAAGGAAATGAAAGTTATTTATTTCGTACTTAAGGATTACAATAAAGCATTTATCATTATTTTGCATTGATTAATTAATATAGACATTATTCTAACCTTTATAAAACAATATTTAAAGTGTTTTTCTTTTTACTAAAGTAACTCTATGGAGTAAAAAAGAGAGAATAAAGTTAGAAATTTTGGATCTCTTCTTTTGGTAAATGAAAAAAAGAAGAAGAAAAAGGATGCGCGCAATACGCGGTTCAATTAATTAATTGTGATATACAAATTATTCTAACCAATTAAATACATAAATTATATTGTATTTCTGAAGCTACCCAATGGAGCAAAATGAGAGAATACCATACGAAAATTTTGATCCTTTCTTTCTAAAAATGTAAAAAAAAGTTATTCAAACTTTTTTCTCTTTTTGTTGTTCCGTAGGACAATTTTAGAAAATATAATTTTTATAGGTTAAAGAAATTATTTAATGCAAAATAAGTAAACATATAAATATTTCTTTTAGTATGAAATGTTTCTGACCTCAGCGTGAAGATGGCAGCACTTGTAAATAAAAACTAGTTAATACTATCTAGCATCTTTTGACAATTACTTCAAAAAGCTTCATTTTTTTGGATGCACAGTTTTTAGGTATCAGTCGTTTGAGTGAGTTGAGGTGAGTGTTTTTGTGAAAAGGAATAAAATCGAGTATTGCTCCATTGGTGCAGTTTAGGTGCAATAAATCCGAGTTTTGACACCAAATATTTACTGTAGATAAATTTGGATACACCATAATACGTCCAAAACAAAAATAATGTCCAAATGTTCACCTTGGTGAACAATTATTCTGCAGAGAAAAACGCCGAGTACTATTTAGACTATATGGGAGCATCGCACAGGGAGAAGTATGTAGAGTTAAAAAAGGGGGCCGTGCTGAATAATAAATATTCTGATAAAATATATGGTATCTTTGTGAGGTCGGAAACTTGTTAGACTAATCTCGTATATATTCACTAAATAAAGAGTGTTTGCCTTTTTTGATAATCGATCGAGATGTGCGAGTACAAGATGACCTTGTTGAACAATGCAATTGTGCATAGGTAATTTTCACGGTGTATAACACCTTTTTCACTCTACCCCTGATCAAAATTCGAATAAAGTTGAAAATCAGAACGCTCTAACCAACAAGCACTCACTAATCCTCATTTCTCTTTCCAGAGTTCGTCAAATATCAAAAGGAGTCTGTTTCCGTCAAATACATTCCTGCTTCAAGCATGAAGACTGCCCCGAAGGACATCGCTGCTGTGGTAAGCATTGCTGTCCTCTTCCATACTTTGAGGCTTGGAAGGAATTTTCCTGCTACTCCGACGTGGGATGTCAGAGCCTTAAATTAGGTCCTAAATGCTGTCCTGAGACAAATAGATGTTGTGGTGGTGAGAATGAAGAGCAATTCTTTAGCACGCTCTCTCCTACCATCCTTGAGAGTGTAGACTATCCTTTCTCCTCTTCTTCGTCGTCAACAAGGGAAGAGGATGACTATGCAGATCATATTAATAACGAGGAGGAGGAAGAGGACTATCCACCCATTCTACCAGAAGAGCATCAATTATCATCCACGAGCAGTGAATCTTCGTCATCTCATTCATCATCGTTTGAAGAGGGTGAAGATTACGAGAATGACTCATCCACTCTTTGTGATGATTTAAAAGCAGCTGTGGCAGCAGACTCTTCATCCACAATCCACGGAGTAACCTCAATCCCCCTCGCCACTATCCTTTGTACAACTCAATTGAGTAAAATTCTCTTAAATATGTTATTCAATTAGTGCTTTGAACACACAATAATATCTCAGGACATTTACATTTGTTATTATAATAATTCTTCTGTTAGGGACATTATTTATTAGATTGTCATTATTGAATAATGTTTATTTTTTCTCTTTGTGATTTTATTTTTTGTTCCATTATGAATATACATTATACATAGGCTTCAATTGCATAGATTATACAAGATTTACCCCCCTTCCTATTTCATAGCCTATATGAAGAAAATTTAATTGGCGCATTAATATCATACATACATATTTATATGTTTACTCATCATTTCTGCTTTCAAATACTCATGTCTTTATATAAGAAAAAAAGGATTTATACACTCTAAAATTAATAAAATCAAACGCCAAATTACAATTTCTTTAAATATATTATTATGTAATTTAACTACATATTGATCCATAAGGGAAGAAGTAGAGGTTTGATAATTTAATTACAAGAACTAATGATACAAAAGAAAAAAAATCATTCAATGTGTCTTCGCCAATCACGCTCTATTCAATGCCTAAAGGATTGCAGGCCTTGACTACGTCCACGTGGGAGAATTTGTCCAAGTACTAATGCTATTTTAAATGTAGAAAGTTCTCCTCTTACAAGCCGTAATTCATTTTCTTCCTCCAAAATCATTTAACAGACAGCTGATCTTCACAAGGGTCTTAATTGGAATGTACCATATGTTCCGCTCTCGCCTTCTCCTCGAACGCTTTTTTTCATTACAAACTATTTCATTCTGCTCATAAACAGTAACGCTAATCGGCAGCATTTTGGGTATGGTAAAAAGGAAAAAAGCATGAAATTATCATGGCAACCCTGACAATTTAAAAGAGAGGAGCTAAGCTGCCATGACAGCTTATTAGATAAGCTACAATCAGCTGTGACGAGTAAAGGGAGAGGGAGAAATAATATTAAAAAAAAGACATTGACAAGAAATACTCCGATGTCGATCCTCAATTCTACTTTGAGTCCAACAAGGACATAAAATTATAACTCTGCAAGAAATCATCAGGATGACTTTATGTCTTTAAAGAGCAACCGTTAATATTCAATCCGGTTTCGTATATGTCAAGAATAGCTTGTATGTAATATAAAAGGAAGATCACTCTTCAGGAATTAAATAATAAAAAAAAGGTGAGCTAAAATATGCTCACTGTTACTCTCCATCATTTATGAACATATCTCTCCTGGTTACACTTTATACTCAAATTTTATTTCCTCAAGAATTTAAAAAAAAAAAACATTCTTCAAGTTTCCAACAAGAACAACAAAAAAAACAGCACCTTGCAAAATGATTAGGATTTACAATTTTATCTATCACTATTTCCAGGCTTGTAAATTCGGAATTGAAAATCTTGCCAGGCTTTTTGATCCACTCTCAACCTCGACTGTCAAAAGGGAAATATTTAAAAAAAACGTATTGTAGCTAGGTTTTTGTCTTTTTTTGGTTGCCAACTGTAAAATTATTCTTTAGAGAATAGTGATTAATTATTATATACATTGAATATATAATCTTATGAAGGACCTGAGTATGAAAAGACACGAAGTCTTAACAAAGATAAAGTCAAAATTTTAATTAATACCCTTTTTAAATCATAATGCGTAGAGTCAGCTGCTTTAAACTATACATGTGTCAACTCAGGAAAACAATTGAACCAAAAATACACTACATTTGAATGGGAATCGTTCGTTTTTGAGTACTTGAGCGTACAAATATGATCTATGCAACACATTTAACTTAATATGACGGGTTATTCTGTTGATGATTTTAATTTTAAAACACAACGTCGTCATCAACCATTAAGGTTTCCAACCTTCCCTTTAAAAACTGAACGGTCCCGTATTTAGGAAAAAAAACTTGAGCACAGTGATTTTTAAAAATGGTCTCTTAATTGCCACTGAAAAATGGTTAGAAATGGGCTTCATATGAAATTTTACGGTAAACGTGTTCCCAGGCCATGTCCTGCTCCAGGACCAATAAGCTGAAAGCATATTTATACACGTGTATGATGACACAGAATACGCTCATCCCATTGCCGGAATGTGTACGGAAGATAGAGAAAAAAGAAAGTAACATGACTGACTCAGACGCCGACACTGTTCTACGCGCGGATCCACCTTCAAACGGTTATACAAAAAATACCGGGGAATGGGAGAAAGCTAACACCTGCGTAGAAAATGTACATGAAAATATCTACAAAGCGTGCTCCACGATGTGTCTACTACAGACCATGCCAATGAGGTGCCCTTATTTATTTTTCAGAGAGTTGACATACCTATCAACAATTCATCAATAGAATTCGTCTCGACCAATTCTTAAACGAGACTGATCCACAGTGTTTTTTTTAAAGATCGATCTAGACTCAATTTTTATTTTGGACCAGTTCAGACCAAAAGTGAAATCAGTTTAAGCTCGAAATCCTGCCATCCGAACCTCATTTTACCAATCCCATTGCTCGAACCTTCCAACCCGACATTTATTTCTAGTATAACATAATTCCTCTACAAATAATCGTTGCCGCCCACCTTGATTTGACACTTTATGAAAAATAAACTGACGATCAAGTCATTAATTTTTTGTAAGTGTTGCCCTTACAAATATGAACGATAACATTAATTATTATGCTTCAGAAAGGAAGAAAAATTATGAAGACATAAAACAGTAAACTGCACAGGGTGTATGCTGGAGGGGCTGAAGCCCTCCACAAATTAAGGAATTTTTGTTTTTTACAAGAAAATTTAACATTTGAAATTTAATTCTTGAAATTTTTTGTGAATAACTATGGATTTTTGAAATATTTTTCGAAAAAATATACATATGAATTGTAATTTTTGAAAATTTAAAAAAATATTTAATATTTGAACTTTTTTTTTAGAAAAAAAATTAAAAATTGAATTTTTTTTTAAACTTTATTTTTTGTAAATAGATTTTCCTTTCCCCCCCCTTGCTATTTTTCCCACTGCCTTTTTTTCCATGACATTTTTTACTAAAATCCATATTAGTACATCTCATTTTCAGTATGATTAAATCTTTATTACAAAAATATGTATTTAGTGGTTTGAAGGTATTCATTATATTGCAAACCTTAAGTCCTTTAGCATTCTGACAAATTGAGCTGTGGATCATCACAGTAATGCATGGAACCGTATACATTCACATTATACTGTAACATCAAGCCTTACTAATATAATATACTCTAAATACATAAAAATGAATTTATACGATATTGACCTACATTCTAAATATTCAATGAACTTCTTGAAAACCATACAATGGATCACAAAATGGTGAAACAAGTCATATATGACGTAATTATACATAATTCAGTCATTTTTGGACTATGAAAATTTTATATTTATACTGGCATAAAAAAGTTGGGGAAAAAATACTTTTTCGTCATTTTCCTCAATGTTTATGACTTTATCAATATTTTTTACTGTAACCCGATGAAAAATATTATTAAAAAAATAGATCCATTAAATATTTTTTAATTATTTGTCAGTAAAAGTCAGCTGTTTGGCCAGGCTTGATTTCATCTGTAATGTTTTTCTCTGACAAGTAGGAGAGATTGGCACAGTTAGTTCCTTCAGAATGGTTATCATTTTATCCTGAAGATGCAAGAAATCCCTTCTGAACAGATATTAATTGGAAGGAAGTTTGTTTTTCAACAAGACAACGACCCAAAACATACATCAAAGGTCTGCAAAGACTTCGTGGAAAAGAAAAAAAGCCTTTCACATCTTATTTATTATGTAATGGCCGGCTCAATCTCCTGATTTGAACCAAATAAAGCTATTTTGGGAACACCCAGACAGAAAAGTTCGGAGAAAAGTTCTGCCAAAAGTAAGTGGAACATTTTGAAGAATGCTTGGAATGATATCACACCTGCCTATCTTGAAAAAGATAGGCAGATTCTATAAAGCTGTTATAGCAGCAAAGGGAGGATTCTTGTATGAGGCTTCAAAAATAATTTGATATTCTACAAAGAAATGTTTATACCCATATTGAACCTCAATTTTTTCTTCATTTCGTAGCCTCATTACTGTGTTACCTGATGATAAAATCATAGGTAGTTAGAAAAAGAAGTGAAATTCCTTCTTCTTTTTTTCAAACTTTTTCTTGCCAGGGTATATTAATTAACTAAGTTTATCTGTCTGACTGTCAATTTTTGTATTGGATGAGGCATTGAATTCTAAATCACTGGAATAATCTTGCAGAATTGTTATTCCCCCATGAATTGATTATACGAGGTGTGTTCAAAAAGTAAGGTGACTTTGGAATTTTTATAGTAAAAAAATATTTATTTTCTCATCAATAAATATATATTTGTCTCCTTCAAAGTAATCCCCATCAGATAGAATACACTTGTGCCAACGCTTTTTCCAATCCTCGAAGCACTTTTCAGTATAGCCTTGAGCTGTTCTAGCGATGCAAATCTCTGTCCTTTCATAGGTCTCTTCAGTTTTGGGAACAAGAAAAAGTCACATGGGTTCAAATCCGGGGAATTCTGGTGTTGTATTTGGCCAAAAAAATGCGACGATTCTTTTGGACAAAATTAAGCAGTTTCTGAACAAACTTTGCCCACACTCGTCTTATGCCCAATCTGTTTGAAAAAAATATGACTTGAGCCAACCCTCAGTAACTTATGTCTTTGTGATTTGACGGTTTTCAAAAATGAAAAAATCTTCAATGTTTCAACTTTTTCATCTGTTGTTGACGTGCATGGGCAACCAGACCCAGACTCGTCATTGGCATTTTCCTGGCCATCTTGGAAGAATTTTTACCAGTTGTAAACATTTTATTTTACTCAGAACAGTTCCACAGTAGGCCACTATCAATATTTCAAGTATACATTGCTGGGAAATTTGAAAAGTCATCTTATTGTTTTAACACCCCTCGTAAAATGAGTGATTGGTCGAAAAAAAAGTAAAAAAAGTGTCAATATAATTTTTTAGTCAATTCCTTCAAGAGAGGAAATAAAGAAAAACAAGACAAGTTGCGTGAATGATTATTCTATTTGTAAAGGATTCCATAGATGAGGACTCCTTTTTAACAATGAGCTCATTAAAAAAAGAAACAGAGAAAGAAGTAGACATATAAAAAAAAGATAATGAATATGACTTTATGTGATAATTAGCAACGATCGCGTGTAGATAAAGCCATTGAGCGCTCTAGATACTAAAGTACTTCCTGACTCATAAACTGTAATGTTAATTAGTTGTATTTCTTAGCTCGCTCGTTTTCTGGAGTTAACAGCCTGAAGAGTAAAT